>NW_006443568.1:12195957-12202412 GCF_000325575.1 Pteropus alecto | reverse complement strand
TAAAATGCTGATAGAAAATCAAATTTTTACAACCTCCACAGAAAGCAACTTGGTAATATCTCTGCTTTTGACCCAATAATCTTATTTCAAGGAGCTTTTCCCAGTAATAAACTCACATGTATGTGAGATGACATTTCAGTGACATATTGTTTGTGATAGCAAGAGATGGGACATGACCTGAGTCTACCAGGAGAAGAAGGATTATATATTCTGCTCCAGTGGAACATTATACAGCCATTAACAGGACAGGAAGCAACTCTTAATATACCAGACAGACAATTGCCAAGATATATTGTTAACTGATGAAAAATGATATATGATATGCTATTACCTGTGTAAAAAAGCATGTATCCGTATTTGCTAATATTTCCTAGAATAAATCTGGGTGCACATACCAAAAACTAGTAAAAGCAGATCAAATTTCCTAGTATTAGGGAAATAAAAATGAAAATATTTTTGTTGTTTTGGCAAAAGTGAAAATGATTCTTAATCTTCAGAGCAGAGTTTAGATTTTACCTCTAGAAAAATAGGAGCCCTGGGTGGGCTGTGAGCAGAGTTGTGAGGCTAGAGACAGGGATGCTAGGAGGAGGCTGCGTGGTCATCCAGGCAAGATTCAAGCACTGAACCACAGGCAGTGGCAGTGGGGTTAGAGAGGAGGAAATGACTGAAGAGATTTTGAGAGGTTGAATGACAGCCATGGAACTGAGTGGACGAGAAGGGCCTGGGATGGGGAGCTGGCCAGGGTAAGGCCCAGGCCTCTCCCATGTGTGCCCTGGTATAAGTTGAGGTGAAGCAGCAGGCCTGAGACTGAAGTTTACTCAGGGGACAGGCCACTACCTCTCCTGCTGCTGGACAACCTTTTGCACTATCTGTTTGATCAAGCTATCCTTGTGATGAGGGTGGTCCCAGGCCTGGTGTCCCATTGTTCAGATGAGGAAACTGAGACTCAGAGAAGGTAAGTAAGTTGCTAGAGTCCCCTGAGCAGATCTCAGCCAAGGTATGTCTCAGCCTGCTCTAGACTTCACTTTTTGTCCCCTCTGTCCACGACTACTTTGGCCTGGAAGCTAGAGCAGGTATCTCTCAGAACCTAAAGCAGACATGTATGTATCACTGTGTGTTGCTAGGACCCCTGGAAGTCTCTTGGGTGCTCCCAGAGCTGGCAAAACCTTACTAATGGTGCCTTGATCTGAGCACTCAGAAGTCAGGATAGGCTTGGCTGGTTTCTCTGCTCAAGTCTCGCAAAGCAAGGTGTCAGCTGGGCTGGGCTTCTATCTAGAGGCTCTTGACAGCATCCACTTCTATGCTCATCAAGTTATTGGCTGAATTCAGTTCGTTGCAGCTGAGGACTGAGATCCTCATCTTCTTGCTGGCTGTTGGAGGGGGCTACTCTTAGCTCCTAGCAGCTACTCATGTCTGGCCCCCTCCACCTCAGCAACAGAGAAATTTGCTCCTTCGTGTCAACCCTCTTATACTTCAAATTGCTCTGACTTCTACCCAGCACAGTCTGAAAATTCCACTTTTATTTGTTTGTTTGTTTGTTTATTATTTTTATTTTTAGTTTTTGAAAACTCTGCTTTTAAAGGGCTCATGTAATTACATTTGGCCACTTGGATAATCTCCTTTTTGCCATATGATGAAACATCTCTCATCATATTCACAGACTCTGCCCATACTCAAAGAGGGGTGGATTATACAGGGTTATTATGGATCGTTCTTAGAATTCTACCTACCACTCAGATGTAAACACTCATCCATGTGTAATACGAGTAAGAACTTATGTTTATTAAACATGTACTAAGTTCCAGACACTTCTAAATGAATAGTGTTACTTGATCCCCTCAAGCATGTGTAGTAGTTACTGTACTATTATGATCTTCAGTTTACAGAGGAAGAAATGGAGGCTCATAGAAGTTAAATAACTTGCCCAGGGTGACCCAGCCTGAACCCAGATCTGTCTGATTCTGAAGCCAGTGCTTTGGCCTGTCTCACACACATGTGGACAGGGAACCATGCCCACACATGCAGCGACACACACACACATACACACACACACACACACCTGTGCATGCATACACATGTGCATCAATACCCCTGTATATTCTACACACTCAGAGGGGTCCACACACAGATACACAGGCACCCCCAACTCCGGTCTGGTGCTGGGAGTTAATGAAGATGCACGGAGAGCCCACGCAGAGCGGCCACGGGCGGAGATGAAAGGCAGGGTGTGCCTAACAGCTCTCCAGGATTCGGTTACCCATGGCTATGGCTTCTCAACTGGGTCGTTAATTGCCTGGCACTGGGTTGGCTAGGTCAGCTCCCCAGGCCTCCTGTCGTCTTATTAAAAACATCTCTTGATGTCATCCCATCAGGGAGATCAATGGCAGCCGTGGGGAGTGGGGCTACCATGGGATGGCGTCTCAGTAACCTCTCCCCAGTGCCACCTGCCTCCCTTGGTGCTCGGCTCCCTGGGAGCTGGCTGGGGCCGATGTTCCCAAAGAGGCCTCTTAAGGCTGGGTCCTGACTGGCTGTGGGTCGTGGTCAGTGTGACTAGCCTGTAACTGAGATCAGAGGAGGCCAGAGAACTTGGGCCTGTGGTTCGCGGCTTTGGGAAGCTAAGAGGAAGCATCTGGCGCCCTCCTTCTTGCCCCAGCCCTCTTCTGGGTGTCCTGACATCAGACCCTATTGGGTTTGAATCTGGCTTAGCTATGTGACACTGACTTCCTAGAGTCTCTGTGTCCTCCCATGTAAAATGGGGGGGAAGGGACCTCTCTTTCAGGTCTTGAAGGCCATTTGCTTCTCAAAACTCCTACTCTGCTTGGCTTCAGTGACCCTGCACACTCCTGCTTTCCACCTACCCCTCTGGCCACGCCTTCTCTGTCTTCTATACTCACTTCTAGCCAGCATAGCTGTGAGCATGGGCTCTGGAGCCAACTACTGGGGTTCAGGACCCAGCGCTACCATTTAATAGCCAAGTGACCCTGCTGGTTTGGTTTGACAGTGCTCAGTGTTGAGAGAGGATCATGGTTGTTTTCATGCCTATGAGTTCAAGTTTTCCCCTTGGCAGTTGTTTTTACTTTTGGAGAATTTCGCAGCCCTTAGGATAGGAAGGGCTCTATGCTTGAAGTGTTGCAAAACCCATGTCTTTTAGGCTTCCTCAATCTGCCTCTTTCTCTATCTTCTTTGAATCTGTTTGTTAATCTTATGTGCTGGTTTCACACAATTTCAGAGCTGCTTTGGGGTGCATAGGTACACACATAAATATGCTCATCATGTACAAGAATAAGAGCCTGTTAGATTGGGGATGAACTGTGTCTTTAGTGGTATGCTAGTAAAGCTTAACAGGAGGCTCTCTGGATGAAGAAAGGCATTTGGCATTTGCCAGTTTCCATGGTGTAAATACTTCCACCATGGTCAATTTCAAGCTACCAATGTACAGTTGCTGAATGTGGAATTGGGAAGAGATATGCAATCAGCTCCTATGAATGGGTTCAGATGGGCTCCGGGACACACCCTTGTTTATCACTTTCTCCTTAGGGCCTGACACAGTACCAGCACGTATTTAGTGCTCCAGCTATGTCTGTCAAAATGCATTGTGTGCACCAACCCCTGCTGGTTTACCCCAGAACTGACCACTACCTTACACACATTGTGCATACTCAGAGTCAGACATACCCTCGTCAGCTCACATTCACTGGTGTGCTCCAGCAAACACATGCTTGCAGTCTTGCTCATGACAATGTGTGCACATAGAAATCACACATATACTTAAAGTGTGGCACACACCACTCTACTTAGGGGCAAAGGTACAGTTTTTCCTGAGCATACATTCTTTAATAGATATGTATCACACCCATGATCGCCCTTGACTAATGCTCATGCATGCACACACTTTCAATCACAAACACACACATGGCACATACATGCACACACAGGGGTCTGTCACCGGTGTGCATGTCCTGGTATACACAAACACTGATGCACTTCTCTGAGCGAGCAGACGTGGGGGTGTTTATGTAGATACTCTGCTCATAGATCAAGCAATGGCTGAAACTCAGCCTTTCTCACCTTCATGTATCTGCACCATGGCACACCCACAGCTCACTCACCACCCACCCTCCCTCTGTCCCCCCACATCCCCTGCAGGCATCTCACCCATCCTGCCATAACCAGGGAAGCTGGCCGGGCTGGGTTGGTGGGTGTGGTGTTTGGGAGTGAGAGAGGAATTCCAGGCGGCCCCTTCTGCTCCCCTGGCCAACGTTAAGTGCCTTCAGACTGAAAAGAACCGTCCGGAGAGGCTTTTCCGGCTAGAGATTAATGTCACTGAAAAATGTGGGTCCCGAGCGATTAATGCAGCCTCCTTTGCCACACATTATGTGAGTGCACTAAAGCGAGAGGGGGCTCATTTTTGGCGTGTTTTTAACCTGCTTGGCTCAGAGTGAAAGAAGAAAAGAAGAAGAGCCTGGGGCCCGGGAACCTGAGGGTGAGGGGCTCATGGGCAGAGAGAGCCCCAGAGGCTGGGTAGGGTAAGGCTGGGTCAACCATGTCCAGGGCCTTGGGGGTCCCAGCCAAGTCACCAGAAGACCTGGAGGGGAGGTAATGCTGGACCCCACTGCAGTCTCCGATCTCCAGGGGGCGTAGATGTGGAGGTGTACAAAGGCTCCTGATTGCATTGGCTGAGGCAAACAGTCCCTCAAAAGCAGTCTCCCAGCACAGTCAGAAAGATCTGGATTCAAATACTGGCTCTGCCAAGTGACCTGGGGCACATGACTCTACCTCTAGGGGTTTCGTTTTCTCTATCTGCAAAATGGCAATAATGCAGGATCTTCCTTACAAGGTTGTGATGAGGCTTAAATGAAATCAGTCCGCAGTAAATGCTTGATAATATAGCAACCTACTGAATGGGCACTATAGTTATTCTTATTTTTCATAGGAGGAACTTGGGGCTCTGAGAGGCTTTTGACCAAGTCGAGACTAGAATCTGGATCTGACTGCATCTTCTCAGTGCTGACTGAGCAGAGGGAGCTAGGAGGGGAATAGGGAGGGGGAGTGTTGGCCTCATTCCCCAGGACCGAGGAGATTGAACTCAGTGCAAAAAGGAACTGCTGCTTGTTGTGATGGTTTTAAAATATGCTTATAAGTTCTTTGATATTTCTCCCTTGTGTGTGGACATAGGAACTGACTTCTAATGAATAGAATATGGTAGAAGTGTGTGACTTCCAAGATTAGGTCATAAAGGCATTGCAGCTTCCTCTTGGCTCTCTTCTGCATCACTCACTCTAGAGGAAGCAGCTGCCACGTCATGAGAATATACAAGCAGTCCCATGGGGATGGAGGCCGTCACCTGGTGAGGAACTGAGGCCTCCTGCCAACAGGAGCCATCCTGGAAGCGAACCTCGGTCCCAGTCAAGCCTTCATGTGACTGCAGCTCTGCCTGACGTCCAGACTGCAACCTGATGAGAGACCCTGAGCCAGAACCTCTCAGCTCAGCTGCTTTTATGTTCTTGACCCACATAAACTGTGAGATAACACAGGATGGTTGTTGTTTTGAGCTGCTAAATTTGAGATCAGTTGGGATGCAGCAGTAGAGAACTAATCCATTCATTTTGGTGGAAAAAGCTCCAACAGCCATTGACAGTAGATTTTGGTTATTCTAATACTGGAATACAATAGAGTAATGGGAAGGAATCAGCTATCACCTCTGGCATCAACATGGGTGATTCTCACAGACATGTTGAGTGAGAGAAACCAGACTGAAGATAACACAGACTGTGTGACCCCATTTCTATAAAGTACAAAAATGGGCAAAACTAATCTGTAGTGATAGAGGTCAAGAGAACAGTTACCCTTGGGCAGGGGTGGTGGAGTGACCTAGAGGGAATGGGGAGGTGTTTCCCGAGTGCTGCTTAGATTCCTCCATCTGAGATGTAGTTTGTGAAATCTCACTGCACATTTATGATTTATATACATTTTTGTGTATTAGACCTCAATAAAAAGTAAAACAAAACAGAACCCTGCTACCAGCGGGTGGAGTGGGACACATCGAGAATCACATCTGGCTGTAGGATGTACACTGGTTTACAAGCACAGAAACTTCTGACAAGGCTGGATAGGGGAGGGCCAGCATTCTGGTCTTGGGGTGGGAAGAAATAGGGTTGGGGTGGCTGTGTTGGGACTTCCCACTCCCCAGGGCTTTGGCCTAGGGGCTCACCTCCATGGCCCCTTATGCTGATGGACAGGAAGGGACAAAGTCTCAGCCCCCAACTGGGGTTGGGGTCAGCTGAGGGGCTTTCCGGGGCAGCAGTGAGGGCAGGGAGAGCCCTGCCTGGCTTTGTGTCTGAAGGATTTGCCATAATCCCAGCCCTTCCCTGTAGCCTGTCTAATCCCCACCCGTGGGGCTGAGCCTTTTCAAGATTTGACTTTGGCCTGAAAGGTTCCCAGAGGGGTCTGCATTC
>NW_006443568.1:12186449-12195858 GCF_000325575.1 Pteropus alecto | reverse complement strand
CCACAGCATCCTTGCTCCTAGGAGGGAACTCATCTGAATCTCACCCCTCCCTGGATAGTGCTTGTCACTCTTGGGGGAAAAGTCTCAACAGCTTTCATAAATTCAGGAAAAGTTAAAATGGCCACATGAGAATTCGTAGTATCTGGCCTGCTTCCTCTAAGGAGACTGGCTTCTGCCTGCTGGGTCCTGGGACTTGTTGTGCCATCAGGGAAATGGGTAAAAGGATGCTGGAAAGAACAGAGACCTGCCTGGAGAGTTAATGGCCTCCAAGGCCCAACATGAACTTCCTCTTTAACCTTATCACTCACTCAACAAGCTCCAGCCACTTGGGTCTTTCTGTTCCTAATTTACCAGGGCCTTTGCACAGACTTTCCCTCTGCTTGGAAAGTTTCTCCCCTCATCCTTGCATGGCTGCTCTTGGTTGTAACTCAG
Source organism: Pteropus alecto (assembly GCF_000325575.1). Lineage (NCBI taxonomy): Eukaryota > Metazoa > Chordata > Mammalia > Chiroptera > Pteropodidae > Pteropus > Pteropus alecto. The sequence continues at coordinate 12,195,426 of NW_006443568.1, read as the reverse complement.
GGCTCAACTCAAACATCACCTCCCCCAAGGGACCTTCTCAGAGGCTCCATAGTCACACTCTGTCATATTACCCCATGTCTTGGTCTTATTTGTTGCCTTTTCTTGGTCTGTCTCCTCCTACTAGAATCTGAGACCTTTGAGGTCAGGAGCCTCACCTACTGTACTTCTAGCTACGCTCCCCAACCAGAGTAATGCTCAGTGCATAGTGGGTTCTCAGTGCATGTATGCTGAGTGAAAGAAGGAATGAATGTGACAGGGCAGAGTTACTTGAGGAAGAGCAAGGAAAAAACCTGCAAAGGGGGTGACCTTGCTCAATTTAATTATCATAAATATATATCTCCCTTAACACTTAGAGCTACCCCATAAAATCAGTATTTTTACCTCATTTTTATAGATGAGGAGACGAGGGACATAGAGCTTTAATATATTGACCAATGCCATGCAGCCTGTAAATGGTAGTTTACCCCATCTAGTGATGATGGCTTCTATGATAGAGGGTAGGCATACAGGAAAAGAATCCTTGCTGGCCTTGGATTCCACTGTTAGTCATACACTGAAATTCTTAGCACCTGAACTTTCACTCTTAGACATGCATTCCTTTTGCTTGTACATTGCCCTCTCTAGAACTCTTCTTTTCATCTTTTCTCTTAGCAGAGAAAGAATTTTACATGAATGATTGTGGTAGATGCAGAGCATGATAGCTATGGAAGGAATGTCAGAGGCTGTGTTCTAACCTGCCCATTTTACAAGTGGAAATATTGAGGCCCAGGAAGCAAGAATCACTTCCTCAGAGCTCCCCAACAGGTGCTCACTTAGTGCTTGTTGATTGAATCAACCATCTTTTCTCTTAGCAGAGAAAGAATTTTACATGAATGATTGTGGTAGATGCAGAGCATGATAGCTATGGAAGGAATGTCAGAGGCTGTGTTCTAACCTGCCCATTTTACAAGTGGAAATATTGAGGCCCAGGAAGCAAGAATCACTTCCTCAGAGCTACCCAACAGGTGCTCATTTAGTGCTTGTTGATTGAATCAACACACACGCGTGCGCGCGTACACACACACACACACACATACACACACATATACACACACTCTAGAGAGGGGGAGCATGGCTTGTTTGCCAAATTCCAGGTAGTACTGCTTTGACTCGTAGCACATAAACATCATTTCATGGTGTCCAAAAGCACATTCGCGTACATGACTGCAGGTAGGCACTTTTATAATTTCCATTTTACAAGCAGGGAAAGTGAGTGTGAGAGAGGTGAAGTGTCTTGTCCAAGTCCATGTAGCAAGTTAAGAGGCAGAGTTGGGATTTGAATTTAGCTCATGTATAACCTCTGGGACTTTTTCTAGAACTCTGGCAAGACAGTTTGACAGCTTTTCCTGCGCCCCTCCTCCGTATTCCCTGGTCCATGGGGACATAGACCCAGCGACCAGGGCTGGCTCTGAGCTTGTTCAGCCAGGGTGTGTGTGCACATATGTGAAGGAAAAGGCAGTGGCCTCACCCCTGCTGCTCCATGAAGGTTTCTGGTGGCTGCAGCTCATGATTTGTATGGGGCATAGGCTGCCTGGGGTGTGTCTGGGATCCCCGCCCACCCAGCTGCCACTCCTCTCCCTGTCCTGGCAGGCAGGTGGATCCTGTGCTGGGACTTGCCAGAGCATCCACATCAGGAGAAGCTGCATGTACATTCCTCCTCCCTGGAATCCTCCTGCGGCAGCTGGGGGGGCCAAGCACTGACTAATTCTATACAAATTGGCTAATATTCCAAAGAATGCCAGTCTGTAAGAAAGCAAATATTTAAATACTCAAGGCTGGGCCCTCTCTGCCCCCACACCCTGGCCTTGCCACCTGCCGAACCTGGCAGAGCTTCTGGGAGGTGTCTTGGCACTGCACACCTGGTAGCCCCTCACAGAGCTCTGCATTCCCCTAGACTGGGGCAGGGGGCTGACAGGTGTGCCTCCAGAAGCAGGACTCCAGAGGGGCTGCCCTGATGCCCCCACCACACGGGTGTTGTTTGGAAGGGGAAGGAGGCTTGGTGAGCACAGCACTGGGAATTAGAAAGTCTGGGCACTTTGCTGTGTCACCTTGAGCCCCACGTGTCAGCTCTTTGGGCCTCAGTTTCTCCATATATAATAGAGAGTGTGCTATGGACTAAATAAGTGGTTCTCCAACCCGGATGTGCCCTATTTCAGACCTACTGAAGCAGAATCTGAGGGGGCAGGGCCCAAGAATTTGCATTTTTACCAAGCTCCTTGGGGGGCATGTTGCAGCTGGTCCAGCACCCTCTGTTCACAAGGGGAGCTCACAAAGGCTTCTTTCAGCTCTAGGGAGAGGGCAGGGCACGCTTGCAGAGGAAACAGCATGAGCAAGGCCAGGGAATCCAAGTGGCCTTTGGGAAAGTGATGGGAGCATGAGCTGTCGGGTGGGGCTGGTGGGAAGGGAGGCAGGATAGGTGTGGGAGGGCTAACAGTGAAGGGCCTTACCTTGTCTTCCTCAGGGCTCGTGGAGCCCTCTTGGTGGGCCAGCTCATGGTCTGAGAGATTTTCCTTATCTCAGCCTCATTCCTGGACCGCCTGATTTTTCTTTGAACTTCCAGACCACCAACTCCCTCTCTCTGTTTCACCATCAGTTACACAGTCTCACATTTTGCATTGCTTTATGCACTTCTCTACTGACAATAACAATGACCTACCTGCCTTCCCTTTGTTGAGCACCGTGTGTCAGGGCTTGTGCTGGCCATTCTCTTGCACGATCTCACTTTCTTTCCACAAGACCCTCATGCGATGGGTTCTGTTATTGTTGTATCTGGCAGAAAGGTAAACAGAGTCATATATATATATATAATTTTAAACATAGCTTGCACAGGAGCACACAGTGAGGATATGTAAAGCTAGGATTTGATTCTAAGTCTTTCAACCCTATGGCCTGGCCTCGTGCCCACCATCTCCACTGTCTTTGATGAGTTCCTCCAGGGAGGGATTGTGGCTGCTTTTCTCTCTGTGCCCTTAGCACCCTGTACAGGGTGGGGCACATGCCAACCACATTGGTTTGTTGTGAATGTTAAATAATTATTCCCATTTTACCGATGAGGAAACTGAGGCATAGGAAGTGGAATGACTTGTCCAAGGTTCTAGAACAGGCAAGCAGTAGAGGTAGTTGTCTTATGTTGGGTCTCCCAAAGGCAGACAGTGAGTCAAGGATTCAAGGGCAGCTTACCCGGGAGGTGATTTCTGGATGTACAGATAGACGAATTGGGAAGTGAGAGAGGAAGGGAAAGGAGCCAAGAGAGGGTATGTCAAAAAGTAGGTGGGCACTGTGGTCAATGGGGGATCAGTCCCACTGGGGACTCTGGAAGCGTGTAGAATAGGCCTCAGAATTGTCGCTCCAAGGGGCGAGGGGGATGTAGGGGCTGTGGCATTTGTCTTCCCACTCCCATCTGCCTGACCAGAGGCTGTTCCAGGCCCTTCTGGCCTAGTATGTTCCTGTGGTTGGGGAGGCAGAGTCACAGGTGTTTGTATGAGAAACTCATGAGATGGTGAATGCCAAGGGACCATAGGTGGGGCACCAGCAGCCTCTGCTGCAGAAGTGTTCACAACTTGGCTTTTCAGAATCTAAATCCATCTGTCTGTTCATCTGTCCATGCATGCATGCATCCATCTCTGCATGCATCCATTATTTATCTATCTATCCATCCACCCATCCATCTATCCATCCACCATCCCCTGAGTCCTCCTGGGTGCTTGGCATAGGCCCAGGCCCTGGGGTTCCAAAGATGACTGACCAGGCTCATTCCAGTTGCCACCTTTCTCCAAAGGGGCTGCATTTCTGGCACTTGCTGTGTGGTGACCAGACAGAGTGAGAGTGGGCAGGCTGGCTCTTATGGTCAACAGCCCCCTCACTCTGGGATGTCTGGGTTCATGGTTCTCCAGCTCCTTGGAGGCTCCCCGTGTCACTGTAATTCCAGGAAGTCCCTCAGAGGAAATGTAGCCCCCATTCACAGACTGGTTGCTTGTAACTCTAGAGTCCCTGCTGTCCTGTCCTAATGTCAGGGGGGACTCTGTGCCTGGCTCCTCCACCAGGCCAGCTGGTGGGGATGTGGGCCTGGTCTAGTCTGAGGACATCCACTGGGTCTTTGATGGGCAGCCCTGAGAAGCTGAGCAGTGCCATGGATGCTATGGGCACCAGGTTCCTGCTGTTATCTTGGTGCCCACAGAAGCCACTTGCTTAGACAAAGATTGTCCTGGGCTTACATTCTGGAGAGCAGGTAGGAACAGAAGGTCATCACTGAGTATTTCCTGGATGCCAGGCCCTCTGCGTGGTGGGTCCCCTTGAACCCTTATGTCAATGCTAAGAGGTGGACATTCTTACCCCCTGCACACTTGAGGAAACTGAGGCTCAGAGAAGGGAAGTGTCCTGCCTGAGGCCACACAGCTGGTGAGTGTCAGTGCAGGAATGAGTCCAGGTCTCCTGGATTTGAGTTCCAGTTTCTTTCCCGGTTACTACACACCTGGCTCAGTGGTTCTGGGCCCTGGCTGCACTGAGAATCTGCCCTCCTTCGTCACCACCACTATTACCATCGCACAGACCCAGATAGTTCCCTCACAAAGGGCCATGGTTCTAGAGCCCATGCCATGTACACATGACAGAGGATTCAGGAAGCATGTGTAACCTGCTAAAGGCCACAGAATGTCACCCGGTAGATTGAGCACAAGTTTGAAGGAGCACACCTGGCTCTGGTCTTGGCTTTGATCCTTCTTTGCTGTGACCCTGGGTAAGTTATCTCACCTTTCTGAGCTGTTAAATTTCCTCATCAGTAGATGGGGAGAAATACATACCTATCCTGCAGGGAGGATAGGACAAAAGTGGGAAATGGGACAAAATGTACAAAGTGCCATGTGCCTTGTTCCCAACTCATTGATGCTCCATGAATAAGTGGAGAGGAATAAAGAGATTAAAATTCTGTGTGTGCATTTTAAGGCCTGGAGGCGCTAATTATAAGCCAGTATTACTGAATTATTAAACTGGTCTCTTCCTTGCCCAGAGAGACTCTTAATAGCCTGGCCTTGTGCCTTTCACAGAATTTGAGACACAGATTTCTTTCTCCAAATGAAACCACACAGATTTCAACACAGAAAGCAGGTAACAGTGGATTCGGTCCTGTAAAAGTCGGAGGCTATTCTGTCACTTGGAGCCCCACTCCCCCAACCTTTGGCAGACTTTAAGACATTTGTGAGGACCCTCAAGGGTGCAAGATGCACAGCATGAGGGCTCCTGGGGTCCCAACTCCTAGAAGGACTACGGAAAGGAGGGATTGGCTTGGTAGACATTAGAAGGGCCTCTTTAGGCCCTTTTGAGTATGTGTGTGTGTGTGTGTGTGAGAGAGAGAGATAGAGAGAGAGAGAGAGAGAGATGCATGTGGGCTGGTGGCGGCGGGAGTGGGGGGTGGCGGCGGGAATGGGGGCAGCCCTGTCACTCCTTGCTCATTCTTGCTCCCTGAAGTCTTTTCCTCTCCCTCCCGTGGGCTACCTTTACTCAGCCAGCTTCCCCATGTCCCCCAAGGGCTGGGGCAGGGCACTTGTGGGTCATCTCTGTGTTTTGTAAAGATGATTTAGAAACTGCCAGGTCACGTCGGGAGTGATGCACTGCTCAGGCCCAGGTCTCTGCCAGGCAGGATTGCCCTTCGTCCTCTGGCTCCTTCTCCAACTGCAGCCCCCCTGGAGCTCCTGCTCCATCTGAATACTCCATCCCATTACCCACTGGCAAAGCACAGAGAGGGATGAGACCTGCATGAGATCACACAGCAGTTTGGTGCGAAGGCTGGATTTAGGGGCAAAAGGCTGGGTTTGTGGTGACAAAGGGAGGCCTGGTTGCTGGGTGGGAGTCCCAAACCAACTTGGTTTTAAGTTTTGGGGATCACTGGGGCAGGTGCCTAATAATATGGGGCCCTAAGGGATCACATTTAGGAGTACTTGTATTCCTTTCACAGTCACTGAGCCCTGCTGTCTACCATCCCCTATGCTCAAGGTTGAGGACTCAGAAATGGGGCATGTCTCTGTCCTTGGGGAGGCTGCTGTCCAAAGGGGGCACAGGATATGGGTCAGGGTTGTACTTCCAGTTACTCAGTTGCTGGGCTGTGTGACCCTGGGAATACCACTTAACCTCTGTGCTTTAATTTTCTCTCTTATTCAATGCAGTTATTAGTATATGGCCTCCAAGGGTCACTCTGAAGCTGTGGACTCATGTGACGCTCCCAGCATGGTAAGCTCTCTATATATACTGACTGCTGTAATTATTATTGTGATTGCGATTATTGTCTGCTATGGGCCAGGCACTTTGGATATTACCTGTATATTTCACCACGACTCTTGAGAGAGAGGGTTATATGGAAAAGGAAACCGAGGCTGGGAGGTGCCACGCTTGAGGTCACACATTCAAGAAGTGATCGGGCTGGGTTTGAACCCAGTTCTGTCTGCCACACCTCGCTGGCTTCCCAGTGCCACTTCCTACCTTAGGTGGTGGGGAGGGCCTGGGTAGGGCAGATCTACCTTTGCAGGGCAGCCCTGGGCCCTCTGTACACCCCTCCCATCAGGGCCCTCCAGGGTTCCCAGCCCTCATGATGGATGAGTCTGGGGATGTTTTCTTCCCGGGCAACCGTGAAGGCCAAGGGCCCTGCCAGGGTCTTCTCTGGCTTTTTAGTCCTTCCCCCACCACTTTCCCCAGGGGGTTGTGACTGCCTGGGCCTGCCTGTCCCCTCCTCCCTCATAGCTTACATTCCTCCAGAAGTTTCTCCCCTAGGCTGGCAGGTGGGTCAGCACCTCCCTGTGCACAGCCCTCCTCTCTAGCTCTGCTCCCAGGTCTTGGCAGTAGGTCCCAGGGTTCCACTGGCTACTTCAGTCCCATCCAGCATCTTCCCGGCTCTCCTGGTCCACCCCATGGTTCTCTGCCAGCTTCCCATGTGGGTCTTTGTCTGCACTGGGCAATGCTTAACCCAGAGGATGGAGGTCCATGCCAGGAAGGCATCCACCTACCTGGTCTCTGTGGAAGGCAGTTCCTGGGCATGATATGTCCCTACCCAGGAAGGTCACCATTCAACCAACAGACTTGCCAAGCCTCAGTTTCCGCATCTGAAGAATGGGACTACAAACATCTACCTCACAAAATCGTGAGGATTCAGTGAGATCCTAATTATTTGAGTATTATGTATTCTCTGAATTATCCATTGTACTATTATTTACTTTCATTCTATCCATATGGTGGAAATACTACATAATGGTGTGCTATTCTGCGTCTCAGGCCAGCTTTGTGTCCAGGGTGTCATGTTGGTAGCCTGGAATTGGTCGTGGTGAGAGTATTTACGCTGGGAAATTGGCTAGTGCTACACACCAGGGCCTTTTCCCGCCCAGATCCTGTTGTTAATTTACTGGCACACCACTGGCGGACGTGTAGCGAGATATTACTGTATGCCAGGCTATACTGTAGCCAGGCCATACACACATGATGTCATCTCATCCTCACGACAGCGCTGTGAGATCGGCACCGTTATCATCCCATTTTACAGTCGTGGAAACTGAAGCAGAGGGGTGATGAAGTCAGTTGCTCAGTCATAGAACAAGTGGCAGAGCCAGAAGTGATCCTGGTATAAGGGGTGTCTGGTGAAGTTGGTTGGGGATGTTTTAAGTCCTGGCCTTTCCCTTGTCCTCTTCTCCCCGCAAAGGAGGCTGGAACTTGACATTTGAAGAGATGGAGGCAGAAGCAGCCTCAAAGGTGGCCTAAAGATTTCTCTTGGACCCAGCTCTGCCTCTGGCCTCCCAGCTGGGAAACTAAGGGGCAAAGGACCTTGAGAGTATGGGGATGGCCCTGTCTGGCCCTGCCTATGGGACAGCCCTCGGAGTGTCATCTGCCTGCCTGTAGCAGCCCTGCTCTGCTCTTGGCTCAGATGGTGCCAGTCTGGGCTCCAGCACCAGCTCAGGATCCACCTCTGAGGCCCGCCTGCCAGGCTGCATTTCGCAACCATTCTGGGCTGCAGTTTGGCTGGGTGGCGGCCGGTTTGTAAATACATGTGTTTTTGGCACCTTCTCCCCATTAGGCTATGTAATTGCTTTGCGCCACACGCGGCGGACATGGCCCTAATGGGGCCCTGCTGACATGGCACCCAGCCCAGAGGCTCCCAGGGTGGGACTCAAGCCCCTATGGGGCCAATGCCCCCCTACTCGAGGTTCTTGGATGTGGGGGCCAAGAGGTCTCTGACTCTTAGGGAGCCCCTGCTACGTGCAGGAGACTTTCCACTCTGAGGGGTGGCGTAAGGTGGTGGGCTGTGAGTTTACTCAGGCCTGGAGTTTTGTGGCCTGGGCAAGTGACTTCACCTCTCTGAGCTTCAGCTTCCTCATCTATAAAAAGTGAGCACAGTGACAGCTTTCTCCATTGTTTCAGGGAGGATGGAATGAGGGTCATCTGTGCAAAGTTCAGGAAGGAAGTGCATGCACATGGAAAGCACTCTCCTTCCCATTTTGCAGATGAGGAAACTGAGGCACAGAAAAGGGAAGCCATTGCCAAGGTCATGCAGCCCCTTAGCCAGAGCTCTTTCCACACTAGATTTCAGACACCTTTTCACAGCTGCGGAGCTGAAAATTGTTTCAGAGCAGAAATGGAGGGAGGGTGTCTTCAGAGTTTAAAATCCATCAGCATAACAAGCTCCTTCTCTAAGCTCTTTAAATGACTTCCAGTCAATGTAGAAGCCGTTTAGAGCAGGGGCTCAGAGAGGTTAAGAGACATGTCCCTGGTAACACAGTTGGGAAGAGCTTATTTTGTAGGTGAGGGGTGGTACAGCCCAAACAAGGGCTCCAGAGACTCAGATTCTGGCCTTGTCATGAGATTTGGGGTATGTGACACCCCCTTTCTTAGACCTCTGGTTACCTGGAGCTGACAGTGTGTCAGCAGGGATTAGAAAGAGGGTCTACTAGATGGGATGGTAGAA
>NW_006443568.1:12183035-12185393 GCF_000325575.1 Pteropus alecto | reverse complement strand
ACACTGAGGAAGCGGGGGCCTGGTGGGGTCAGAGTGTGGGTCCCCAAAACCCACCAGGCCCACAGACACTGTTGCACCTGTGTACACTTACTCACCTTTGTACAGCTCCTGGCAGGCCCTCCTGCACATAACATGTTTGAGTGCACACACATACATTCACACAGCATCAGTTTCACATGGACCCGAGCACACACATACTCATATGAAAGATCATACATGTACCTGGGCATACACACACCCTTCCCTGACCTTAGTAAAATATACCACTAAGTGATGGTTGATTTGTCTCCTTCTTCACCTCCTTACTTCCTAAAAGATTTCCAAGGAAACAAAGTAAAAGAGAGAAAGGAGACATCAGAGGTGTAGAAATAGAAGAGGCTTCTCAGGTGTCTTTATATTGCAAACAGGTGCTCAATTTAGCCTTTGAGTTTCCTAGTGGCCAAAGTGAAAAGGGATGAGCGGGATTTTTATTCCACTTCCATCACAGGGTTGCAAGGTTTTGTACATGAAAGCACTTTGAAAATCATGAGACCTCTGTTAAAACAGGGTGAGAATGACAGTTATTAACAATGACTGATTTCACAGCTGTACCTAACCTCAGGCCTTGACTAATGTGCCGAACCTGAAGTTCTTTCCAGTCTTGTTTCCTGTCATTCTTCACCCCATGATAGATGCTCAGGTGGCACCAGGCCTTCGTTCAGGCTTTTTCCTTAGCCTGAAATATCTGGCTAACTGCTGCTCAGCAGTCTTGGCTCCTCCAAGAACCCTTCTGTGGGCCACCCCAGCCTGTGGTTGGGCCCTCCTCTGGGCTTTTGAGATTCCATCATACACTGCCTTGGATTAAAACCTCCATTTACACGTACCCTCCCTCTCCAGACCCCTTGAGGGCAGAGGTGGAGACTCAGTTGATTTTGACATCTCCAGTGTTGGTGCCTAGAAGGGGTTTGCTGAGCGAATATACACCAGTAATGAGCCCACACCTTAAACTCCGATCTCCACTTGTCCCCATCAGGGCAGAGACTTGGGGTACTGGACGTCACTTCACGGGAGCCCCAGCTCCACAGGGCATGCCCTTGCCTGCTCGGGAAGGTGGATCTAGACCCCAGATGCCTTCTACCTCCCTAAGCTGCCTCGGCTGGGAGAGGGCTGGAACCCTGAGTTTCCGGAGGCTTTGGCTGGAGGTGGGTGGCCAGGGCAGAGTCAGGGCAAGAAGAGGGCTCCCAGTGAACCCCTCTGTTCAGCCATTTTATCCCCGTTGAGCAGATGTGTAAACTGAGGCCCAAAGGGCATGTGTTCTCTCAGTGTGTAAGAGGTGGTGGGTGCGCCTGGAGGGGCTTGTCTATCCTCCCAACAGTCAGCACCCAAAGGGCAGTCAGAGGGAGAGGAGAACAAATAGAGGAGGTGCAGTCCCTGGAGGGTGACAGCCACTTGAGAATGAGGGGACAATCATGAGTGTGCAGGCCCCAAGGCATCCATGCAAGCACACCCCACTTACACATCCTCAATACAACATGTGGTCACACTCACGCCTACTCACATGCTCATTCTTTCCTGGTCCCCTGTTACCCCTCATGCTTGGGGCCCCCTTGGGTCTCCTGGGCACACCGCTGTCTCACATCCTTGACATGTTCTCATACTCAGTGTCCCCGCAGTCACACTTCTGTCCCCTCCACTCCTTTTCTCAAGACCCAGGACACACCCAGATATACTCCTACCCTCGAGCTGGCACACCCGTCCTCACCCACGCCTGTGTTTTCTCCTATACATGTTCACATACACTTTAGTGCCCACACCGTGAGTGACATGGGAAAGCTCTTACACAAATGCACTCCCAGTGTTCACACACATGGCCTCTGTCCCCTCTTGAGACACACCTGGGACCCCTCTCACTGATGGCCACCACCCCAGCCTCAGATGCCACCTGAAAAGCCCTGGGCTCCTTGGGCACCCAGGTTGGTTCCCATCAGGTGGGGCAGGTGTTTCCAGCTGCTTGGGCTAGCCCAGGGTGGGGACAGGGCCCTGGCCTGGGGTGCAGGGCTTGGCAGCAGCTGTGTGGGTGGAGCCAGGATGCCCACACCTGTGCGGATCTGTCTGGGGCTGGTGCCAGCACAGTGGCCGCACCCTCTATCCTCCAGCTTATCGTGGGCAGCTCATGCCAGATTGGGGATGCCAGCCGCACATTCCTGGAGTGTCGGGGAAGCCCAAGGAGGTGCAAGGCAGGCAGGCCCAGGCAGGGGCCACATCTCTAATTTTAAATCTCAGCTTCCCACCCTCTGCGCCTCAGCTTTCTTCTCTGTAAAATGGGTAGGATGACAACCTTCCCTGCATGGTTGATGGGCAAACAAAATCTTATGAAAT
>NW_006443568.1:12173324-12183017 GCF_000325575.1 Pteropus alecto | reverse complement strand
TGAACCCCACCATGCCCTTTTCTACTTGAGCTGGACACCTACTCTCTCACCTGCCCTCTCCTGATCTTAAAAACAGCTTTATCGAGCTATAATTTACTTACCATACAATACACTTATTTAAAGTAGACAATTTAGTGACTTTAAGTCTATTTACAGATAGTACAACTATCACTGCAGTCACTTAGCTACCACTCACCTATCCTCCTCCTGATCCTGCCGCCCAAGGCCTAAGCAACTACTAATTTACTTTTTGTCTCAATAGATTTGCCTATTCTGGACATTTTGTATAAATGGAATTATATAATATCTGGCCTTATGTGACTGGCTTATTTCACTGAGCATAATGTTTTCCAGGTTCATCTGTAGCATGTGTCACTGCTTCCTTCCTTTTCATATGCCACATCTTGTTTATCTGATGATGGCTATTTGGGTGGTTTCCATGTTTTGTCTATCAAGAGTGATGCTGCTATGAACATTCATGCTTTACCTTCTTTCCACTTGATTCTGCCTGACTTGGTCATTTTAGCCTCTGACCTCTTCACCAAGTTGGGAGGAAGGAATGCCAGGGTTGGAGGATAGTTAGACAAGCAGGGACTCGGTATCTGATGGGATTCTGGAGGCTGGTGGGCAGAGGTCGCTGGCCGTAGGGGAGTGGGAACTGCCTCTCTTCCCCACCTGTTACCATTTGGATACTTATTTGCCTTCCCTCTGTTCTCTCTCCCTCCACCCACTTGATAGTGGCCATCAGAGGGAACATTATGCCAAGACTTTTGCACTCAGAATGTCAATGGATCTTAACACACACACACACACCAAAACAGTGCAGTGGATATTATGTGCATGCTCAGTTTACAGATGAAGAGACTGAGGCTCATGGAGTTGAAATGACTTTGCCATATCATGCAACTACTGTGGCAGGATTTGAAACCAGATTTGTCCGGTCCTTGGAGGACTGGACATGTCTCCCTCCTTGCTGCTCCTCTCACCCCCTTGGGTCCCAATTCTGCCCCAATGCCACATTGATGATTCAATTCAATTCAGTCTGATTTCTCTGTGCCCAGGTGCATGCCAGGCCAGAGCTGAGGAGGGTAAGGGGAGATGCAGTAGCAGGACTTTGCTGTGATTTATTACATGCCAACCCTGGCTTGGGTCCCAGGATCCAGATTGGAACAAGACATTGTCCCTGGAAGCTGGAAGTCAAGGTCAGCGAAGGGCACAGACCAAGAGTTGGCATGGAAGACTGAGTGACAGGGGCAGGGATGGAGAAGGAACCCAACCCAGTCGGGGCGAGGGAATTCAAGGCGGGCTTCCTGGTATGGCAATGCTTCAGCTGGATCTGGACAGCTCCTGAGTGGGCTGTTTCTGGCAGAGGGAACAACATGAACAGAAGCACGGAAAAGAGAAAGAGGAAAAAAGAACACAGTACCTTTGCCACCTACAGTGGTTCTGCGGGTGGGCATCCACAGTGTGATGGAGGATGCTGACGAATGAGGTTCAGAGATGGGGAGGGGCTGGACCCTGAAGGCCTAGATTGCTGGGCAAAGAAGTTTGAACGTTCTCCTGCGGGTGATGGGGAGGCATTGAGGAATCTAGATGGAGAGTGACTTATGCAGTTGGAGAGCTGCTTGGAGTAGAGAGGGGAGGGCTGAGGCAGGGGCTGAGCAAGCATAGGGGGAGATTCTGATGAGGAGTGTAGGTCAGAAGTGGCTGATGCAGAAAGAGGGGTTGACAGGAGACTAGGGGTGGGACAGGAAGGGTATTGAATATTTGAAAAAATCCAGGAGGTGAATCTGTAGGATTGGACACATAAAAGCCCAGAATCCTTGGGCCTGGGAAGATCCTGGCATTTGCAAACTGGTTTTAGCCAGGGAACCCTCTGTTCAAGTGAAATCTTCCACAGAAACCTATCTTATGTGACCGTGTGGGTGAATCTACAGACATTCTGCTGAGCACAAACAGCAGAGTGCAGACTGTGGGGTTTGAAGAGAGGAAGTGCTGCTGTGGAGACAGACAGCAGGCCAGTGGCCGCCTGGGTGGCAGGATCGGCTGGGAGGGGCTATGAGGGAACCTTCTGGGGGGGTGAAACTGGGCTGTATCTTCATCATGGTTGTTACCTGGGTATAGATACTTCTCAACACTCATAACACTGTACATTTAAGGCCTGTGCATTTTTCTGCGTGTAAATTACAGCTCATAAAGAGAAGAAAATAAAATTTAGTAGCTGAGGACTGGTCAAAGGGAAACAGCTCTGGGGAGAGGCAGAAGCGGGGGTGGATTCCACTCCCTTGGGCTGCCCAAGGTATAGCCCTTGGCCCAAAGGCCTGAAGCTTGAAGTTAGGCCACCCTTCCTCGTGGCTCCCAGGGTGTCCCCCTGCCACCAGCGTCCACCTGCCCGGCTCAGGCTGCCGCCTGCAGGAGGAATCCTGGGCAGTCACTCCTGCAAATCCCGAATTAATGAATCCCAGGAATCTGCTGCCTGTGAACAGCCTCTTCTTTGGGGTTTTGGTGAGAACGATGGGGATTAGGGCCTGGCAGGCGGGGCTCCTCCTCCGGGGGGCTCAGTTTTCACCCCAGGAGAAATCCGAACTGGTCCCCGGGGCCCCCCACTCTCATTTCCCCTTTGCAACAATCCCTTGTTCTTACAAGAGGCATTATCTATCTAATCCCTGCCTGCTCCGGCTGGCTCCTGGGGCGAAGGAGTGAGTGGGAGCCACTGCTACCTGCCCTGGGTGCCTGGGGTGTCCCCTCTTCAGTCCTTCTGGCCAAAGGGGCTGGACCATGGGGACAGGTGGAAATGGCAGACTGTGGATGGGCCCCAGGTACAGGCCTGGCCAGCACCTCCTGAACACACACATGTACGCACATGTACATGCACTCACACTCACTCTTTCATGTGCACAGCCTTCTTGGGGATTTTCGAGTTGCCTGATATGACTAGAATGGTGGTGACTGATGCCTCTGTACCAGCCTATACTTATTTCTGAAGGGGTCAGAGTACAAAGGACAGGATTGATGACACCAGCAGGGATCAGATGGGCTGGTGGTCAAACATCTTGTACACCCCTTGCAGGGTGGGGGTCAGACAGACTTGACTTTGAATCCAAACTCCACTACTCACTGGCCACGTGACCTTGGGCAGATTCTTTTTTGTAAAATGGGAATGAGAGTGTTTTGCCCAAATGGAAAGGAACCTTAAATGCAAAACAGAGCTCTCAGAATAATTGTTCAATAAATGGTGGTGGTTTATTTTTACTAACTAACCAATGATCCCAGACATAGGCCTGTCTCTCTGCAGACCCACCAATGACCACACCTCAAGCAGACACCCACCCACTTGGATGTCTTCATGCGTGCACGGTGGTGACGTATCAGCCCCCAAAGATCCCTGAACATTGCGCCATTGGAGTGGGAGCTCATGGTGTCCCCCTGGCCCCCTCCGAGCCTGTGCCAGCTATAATCACCTCTGTGGGGAGGGGGGTCCCTGACAGCCTGGGGAGAATGTGGGTGTTGGAGGTGACAGTTAGGAGGGTGAGGCAGACAGTGGTCAGGAACAGAACCCCTAAGAGGGAAGGTGGGCAGGACGCCAGAGCCACAATTTTGCTATAGGCTGTTTCCTGCTGGGCCTTGGGATGACAGGAGGAAACCCCCGGAATAAGGCCAAAGGGCAAAAATTTTGAGCTCAGTGTCAGAGGCCACTCAGTTGGGCTAAATCTGGAGTGGGCAGATTTGGGAGAAGATACTGAAATGGGCCTGGGGGCTACTCCTTAGCTTCTGGAGGTTCAGAATGGTTGAACTTCACTAAAGGCCTCACCAAAGGATTGTCTTCGCTAAAGGCTCATAGTCAACCTCCCACTGCTGTTGGTGTGGGGAGGTCTTTCCTGTAGCTCTGGAAGGGGCCCCCTGCCTCCTGGGGAGTTCTTAAACCCCCTTGCAGAGGTCTTGACTACAGTTGCGGAAGGAGGGTTGGAGGCACCCCTCCATCATCCCTTTCTAAAGTGCGGAGCTCCAATGCTGATGCCTGGAGCCTGAATCACCCAGATCTCTGTGCTGAGAGTTTTGTGCTGAGCCAGGAGACCTAGAATTTGGTTCCTGGTCTTTCTCCTCTCTGCTGTGTGACCTCAGGCAAATCAAACCTCTCTGGGCCTCACTGAGTGGTTGGCCCTTAATTGCTGGAGTCCTCTTTAGCTCAGCTGGGTGTGAAGGGTGCCACGGTTTGAACTCTTGACTGTCCATCTGGGAACCCTGACCTGGGGCATGGAGCTCAGAAGAGAGGACACTCACTGGACACAAATGCTGGGCTGAAGGAGCAGTGGGCCTGGTTTCAGGCGTTGTCTCTTTGGGTCTCAGTTTCCTACCTGAGAAAAGAGGAGGCTGGACTGTCCTAGCCAGGATGCGAGGGCCACTGGGTTGGGTGTGTAGGAAGGGAGGGGAGGGAGGCTGGTGGCAGGGTGGGGCAGGGCAAGAGTGGCCCCCGCTCGGGGCTCACAAAGGGGCCATGTGTCCTCATGGGCAGTGCAGGGCGGGCTGGGCTGGGAGTCCGCTGTAGGGATGGGGATTTGGCTTGAGAGCGAGGCTTTATTATGTTTCCTTTTTAATTACGATGGTCCTGGCTCCTACAAGGGCAGCTTTTGTTGGGGCAGCTTAGAAAAGGGAGGGAGGCAGGGCCGGCCAGTCTGGGACTGGAGGGGCTCCACGGGGAGGGGTGGCACTCAGGCCCCTCTCTCAGTTCCCTGGGAAGGGAGGTGGGGGGCCTGAGTTTGAGACAGACACTATTCTCTGCTCCGATTTTTTGCCGAGCTCCAGATTTTGACATGTCTGTGGATACTCTACCATCCTCCTCCCGTAGGTGGTACCTCAAGTTCATCATCAACTTTTAAACTGGCTCCATTCTTTGAGTTCTCCATCTCAGTGAATTCATTCATTCAGCAAATATTTATTGGGCACCTACTTTGTGGCAAATCTCGCTCTAGGTGCTTTGGGTACATCAGTGAAAAAGACAGACCCAAATTTTCTCTCTCTGAGGAACTTGCTGGCTAGTGCTTATTTATTTATACATTTATCTTCATGGTCTCCAGGAGGGTGGGATTTTACTGTGAGCTCTCCAGTGCTCACTACAAAGCTTGGCACCTAGTAGGCCCTTAGGAAATATTTCCTTACTGAAGAAGCAAAGAACCATCTGGAAGGCAGGTGGAGCCTGAAGGTGAGGAGGTACTTGGCCTGGAGAAAGGCATGGAAGGTGGGTGCTAGCAGCGGAGTGGGGAAGAGATGACTAACTTGCTTTCATGCGTCTTGTATGACACTGGGTCACTTGTTCCAAAATGCATCTGTGATTTTGTGTTTTGAAAGAGCAAATAAGAAAGCCTTCAAATAAAAAAGAGATTAAATAAGCAACTACTTTAACAACAACAAACCCCAAGTATAAGATTTTTAAAAATTGAATTCATCTCCATTTTCTCCTAAGAAACAGAACATGTAAATTGCGGATTCAGATGGCCACCTCTGCTGGTTCCCAGGTGTGTAATCTTGGGCAAGTCGCACAGTCTCCCTGTGTCTGAGTTTCTCTACCTTTAACCTTGCAGGGTTACTGAGAGGGTTGAACGGGGTAAGGACCGTGAAGTTCTGGAGTATTCTTACTGTACTCAGGCCCCTGGAAGAATGGGGGTGTAGCCCATGGTACACAGGAGCCCTTCACCATGGGGCCTTCACAGCCCCACCCAACACAGACACCTGTACGCCTGAAGTTCCAGGATCCCAACCCTGTAATGCGGGCCTGTCCCTGAAGCTAGTGCCTTCACACTGTGGCTTCTCACTCCCTAGGCACAGACACCTGTACGCCTGAAGTTCCAGGATCCCAAACCTGTAATGTGGGCCTGTCCCTGAAGCTAGTGGCCTTCACACTGTGGCTTCTCTAGGTCCCACATGAGGTCACCTGGGACTCCAGCTACTTCCTGTTGCCTTAGAGCCGGAGTTGGGACTTGGGCTGTTCAGGCCCTTGGACCTGAGCCTTTCAGCTCCCTTCTAGCTGGGTTCCTCTGGATTACAGGGCCCAGGCACTGCTGAGTCTCAGGGAGTGGGGGCCATCTGGCTGAGTCCAGCTGGGAGCTTGCAACAGAAACCTCAGTTTTACTCCTAGAGCCCTGGTTTGGGGGAGGAGGGTGAGGTTTCTCTGGTGAGCCCTGTAATCCCCACCTTTCTGATGTCCAGGGTTGGGTGGTCTCTGCTCAAATTCTCAGAGAAGTCTTCCTGAAGCACCCTAAATAAAATAGCACGACCCCTTCTCATCCTGGCTGCCCCTCACATATATCACATGGGCTACAAATATGGGGTCTGGAACCCAACTGCCTGGGCCAAGGGTTTGCTGACCCCTGGACTATGGACTCCTCGAAGACAGACTTTGGTCTGTTCACTGCTGTATCACAGCCCTTGGATGGACCTGAACACTTTCTGCATTTTACAGGTGGGGAAGCTGAGGTTCAGAGAAGTCAGTTGACTCTCCCAAAACCACATAGCAGATCCATAGCAGAAAAACAAAAAAACAAAAAAACAAATGCTCTTCTCTCTGGGAACACAACCCCCCAATTTCTTCCCAATTTCTAACAGACAACCCCTTCCCACCCTCCCCAGCCCTAGCCACTGCTGCCATTGCTCCCATCAGCACAGCCTCCAGAAAAGGCTGTGTCCTCCAGAGGGAGGCTGTGATTTAAGGCTCAGCCCAAGCGCTGACGTGTGAGGGGGGAGCAGGTGGAGGCAGTGCTAGGGGGAAGCGCTTCCCGCCCTACAGGCGCCCCATCTGGACAGGGAGGCTGCAACCTGATCTGTGGGCCGGAGAGCTGGGCTATTTTGGGGGTGGCACTGGAGGCCCAGGCACCCTGACTAGGGGAAGGGGTGTCTTCTGCCCCTGCTGCAGGCTTAGGACATAGGCTCTGACCTGTGGCCCATTCCAGAAGGCTAGGCAGGGCAAGGGGTGGGGGTCGAGGAACTTCCTCCTTGTACTGAGTGGGAAGCCTTGGCAGGATGGGTCAAGGTCCCAGAGGAAGTCCTCTTTGCTCAAGGAGCCGGAGGCTCCAGGGTGACAGGTAAAGACAGAGAAACCATGCACCTGGGTCCTTGTCCCAGCTGAGCCACCACCTCACTGTGTGACCTTGGGCAAGTCATTCTCCTTTTCTGGGCCTCAGTTTCCTCATTGTTATCATTTGGAGACCTCAGGTCTTATCCAGCTCTGGACTTCGATCATCTTGGCAGCAAAGAAAAGAAAACAAAACTCATGCTTTAAGGTTCTAGGGACAAAGGGGTGGTTCAAATATTATAAGATTAAGAGAAGAATTGTAACTTTCTAGGACTATAAAGACTAAAAAGAATGATTCAAACATTCTGGGTTTTAGGGAGGGATGATTAGGTAGCTAAGATTCAAGAAAGAGAGCTCTCTGGGTCCCTGGCAGTAGTGGTGTTGGGGCTATTACTAGTTGTTACTAGGGTTGTCCAGAAGGCATATTTGCCCCGAGAGCACAGCCCATGGGAAGTGGAGAGCCTCGGGGGAAAGTGGGGATAAGGGAGTCAGCAGGGGCCGGTTGGTGCCTGGAAGTCACGACTGGCACAGGTGGGTCCTAAGGGCTGGCCTGATCTGGTCCTGAGCTGAGGCCAGGAGAGCAGCTGATACCCCTGCCTGCCTTGGCTTTCCTGCCAGGACCCACCCAGTTGCTTTTGGGCTGCTGTTTGTGGATAGTGCCTGCCAGAGTGAGAGGGGTAGCATGCACGTGGGGGCCCCCTGAAAATAGCAGGGCGCCTGCCTTTCCCATGGAGCCTCTGGGGCCGGTGCTGGCACCTTTCTGGCATGACCTAGGCCCTGGGGCAAAAGCTTCCTTGGCCACACACTCTCTCTGAGCCTTGTTGAGCCAGGGCTTCTGAGAAGAAGACGAGACTGGACCCAGCAAGGTCGGAGGTGGGGGCAGGTGGGAGAAGCCCCAGACACATGGCGTAACCCTTCTGGCGCCCCTGCTCCTTCGTCTGTAAAATGCGGAGAAGAGCCTCCTGCATTAAGTGACATAAACAATGGACAGTGCTTTGCAAACCCTATGTTTGTGGGCGTCTGCAGGATAGAGATGGAGGCAGCTGAAAGGGAGAGGGCCTCAAGCTCTGTGAGAGGAAGGGGAGGTGCCTAAGACCTGAGCCCTCAGTCCCCCACAAGCAGCAGGCCGGGGCTCAGGTCTTCTGCCTCGTTGCCTGGAACTCGGTCCAGAGGCCCCACAGCTGCCTCTACCTCTGACCTAGAGTTTTTAAAAATCAAAAATTCCTACTTACCAGTCAGTGAAAAGCTGGCTCTAGGGCCGGGTGTAAGGAGACTAAAGATATAACTCTAGGTCCAGAGGTGTTGGCAGGACGGTGTCAGGGGAAGAACTTGCCTTTCCGTGAGCGATCCTGAGATCCTGGGGAGCAGAAGGCTGGTGAGCCGTGTGTGTGTGTGTGTGTGTGTGTGTGTGTGTAGGAGGACTTCTTTATACTGATTTCATATCTATCCTATCCTATCATCTATCAGTTTATTTATCTCTAATTTACATTGCTTCATAAAAGGTGCAGCTATAAGAAATATTTGTAATTCAAAAGAATAGTATAAAAATAATCAGAAGTTTCTATAGTGCACGTGAACTTTTGAAATATCTGGATTGGCCCTCCTGGCACTGTGGGAAATGCATGAACTGTGAGCAAATCATTCTACCTTTCTGAGCCTCAGTTTACACATTTAGAAGTTAGGGAGAAGAGTTCCTGCCTCGTGGCTGTGATATGGGGATTAAAGGACATAGTGTCTGCAAAGAGGCTGGCCTGGCACTTGGCAGGTGGATGATGTCCCAGCTAAAGGCAAGGGTCCATGGAGACGCATCTTGCAGTTCCTACTTGATTTATGTTGGAAATGAACCATCCAGCCAGGCTTCCCTCGGGAGCTGTGGCTTTTGACACTATTCTAAGTTAAAGTCCAGGCAGGAGGAGGAGATGGGGCTGGTGGACTCCTGGGGAGAGGGTGGGGTCTCTGGGGAGGTCAAGGAGTTGCTGGCAGAGCCCTGGGGATGAGAAGCAAGGAGGTGACATGGGGAGCTGGGAAGATAGACTTGCTGAGTCTTCCCAAAACCAGGGAGCAGGATAGAGGGGGAAGGAGAAGAAGGAGGGAACACACAGTCTTAGAGTAGCCGCATTCTCCTAAATCCCCCCTAAACCCTGTGGGAAGACACATGAGTGAGCCCTACTTTTATAGATGTGAAAACCGAGTCCCACAGAGGTCTCTGAGACAGCTGCTGTCACTCACAGTGGGGGAGACCATGGAGAGGGAGTCACTTGGCCTCATACAGTTTTAACTTGTGGTGTGTTGAGTTTCGTTATAAGCAAAAATTGAAATAGAAAACCTAGTCAAATAAAGATAAAAAAGCAATAATTTTAAAAAGAAGGAAATGCAGGCCAGATAGCCGAAGGAACCAGCCTGAGGTGGCACAGCCAGGACCAGGGCTGGACGACATGGAGCTGGAGTCCCACGGTTCCAGTCTCTGGCCCTGCTCCTTCTCCTAGGCAGGGCCAGGGCGGGGGGCTGCTTCTCAGGGTAGCTTCCCACCCGGCGGACCCCTCCCCAACGCTCGAGGAGTTTATTGGGTCCTTAACAGCCTCTTGGAGACCTGGCACCTGCCGCCTTTTCTGTTCTAATAAAAGGCG
>NW_006443568.1:12169123-12173297 GCF_000325575.1 Pteropus alecto | reverse complement strand
GCGGGGGGTGGCGTGTGGGGGGCTCTGGCTCGTGGCCACTCTGGGCGACACATTCCTGGCTTCTGACTCACAGGGAAACGTCTTCATGTCTCCTCAGCACTTTTGGACCCTGCAGCTGTGGTCGCATTCCTCCTCTGTCTCCCCCCACAGCCCGAGCTGCAGCTAATGGAACCGACCCATCCCAGGCTGTGGAGACTGAGGCTGCCTGAGAGGTGGGTGCAGGTTTCCAGCTGTGCCACGGTAGAAGAAGGGACAGAAGAGAATCTGGTCACATAGGGTGTGCTCTTGCCCTCAGCTTGACTGAGGGCCGAAGTTCTCATAGGGGGCGGTTTTGCCTCCCAGAGGACATTTGTCAATGTCTGGAGGCATTTTTGGTTGTCATAACTGGTAGTGTGTGTGTGTGTGTGTGTGCGTGCGCTATTCTCTTGGCACTTAGAGGGTAAGTCCAGGGGTGTTGCTAAACATCCTACAATTAATAGGACAGTCCACGCACACCCCCACCAACAGAGAGCCCCAAATATCAGTAATCCTAAAGTTGAGAAACCCAGGTCCCTGGGCTGGAATAGGGGTTTGGCGCCCCCATTCTGCGTTTTCTCCCTAAGCATCTAGCTGTGTTAGACCCTGGACTGGATGGACACTGGAGACCCTGAGATGGTCCACATCAAACCCTGGTGCTTGGGAAACGCCCCAGTCCAGCATGGGAGACAGACAAGGACCCAGCTCAATCCCAACCTTCAGAGCAAAGGAACTGAGAGGGGAGGAAGCAGGAAGCCATGAGTCCCGAGCCTGGAAGACGGATCTGCGATGCTGTGGATGGAGCACTAGACAAGGCATCGGGAGCCCTGGCTCTGAGCAGTCAGGGGACTTGGACAGGTTGTGTCTCCTCTCTGGACCTCAGTTTCACCCCTGGGCCAGTGCCGAGCTGAAATCTCTAACTCTGGGCCCTTGGAGCCCTCACGAGCTAGCATTCTTGACTGGATTCCGGCACGGCGTGGTAGAGGGGTCTGGTGCACCAATGCATGGGTGGGCAAACCATGACCGATCTGGCCTGTCGCCTGTTATTGTAAAAAAGTGTCATTGGCACACATCCTCATCCATTCGTTTACATATTGTGTGTGACTACATCAGCAGAGTTGAGCAGTTGCGACACTGCCTCGCCATCAACTCCGAAAACATTTTCTGTTTGGCTCTTTAACAGAAAAAGTTCGTGCTAATGAATGGATTTCAGGTGTAAGTCATTGGTCACCTGAGGACTGATGGAAGGGCATTAATTTGGGAGAGTGGGGGATGGGAAGGACATATCTTAAAGGAAGTTCCTTCTAGTGCATGGGTCAGCATCTCAAACTCAGATTGCTTCCCATGGCCTCAGTTTCCCTGTGTAAGTGGAAATCTCCACCTCACAGGGCTGTGTCGAGGCGCAGCGTGATGGTGAGTGAGGAGAGAAAGTCTCGTGCCCGGGCCAGGCAGCCCGCGCCAGGTTATTTATGGGTTTCCGTCGGGAGGGGGGCTGCGGCCTCGGGCGGTGTCTGACCTGAATTCTTACACTTACAGGAAATTAGAGCCCTTGGAAGCAGGTGCGCTGGTGATCCCAGCACTCGGGTGGCCGAAGGGGTGATGTGGCTGAGGCAACAGAGAGGGGGAACCGGGCCCGCGGGGGCGGTGGGAAGAGGGGTCAGTCTAGAGAAGCAGGACTCTCGTCCCCACTTCCTGCAGTCACGGAGAGGGAAACAGAGTGGCCGCCACCATGTACCGGGCTCTCGGGCTCTCGCTCTGTGCTTGGCTTGTGTTTGCTCAGTTAATCCTCACGACATGCCTGTGAGGTAGGATTATTCCCTGATTTCACAGATGGGGAAACGGAGTTAGGATTTGAACCCAAGAAGGACTGTATAGTTCCAATTTTCACATCTTCTTATCAATGCCAGGCACCTTTGGGCAATGAGGAGGTCTCCAGGGAAATCCCAGATGCTCTGTGGGTTTTGGCGCTTTCCGGCTGAGGTGGCGGTGCGTGGAGCACTGCGGGGCAGAGGCAGGGTGCGTGCATGGTCCAGTTCTGGGTATGGAGTGGGAGGGCGAGTGGCCGGTGTCTTGAGGAGTAGGTGTGTGGTATTGTGAGTCCTGGGGATGGGAAGGGCATATCTGAAAGGAAGTTCCTTCAACTGCCCTGCCTCCCTTCCTCCTACTGATGAAAGCGTCCCCAGTCAAAAGGGCAGGAGCCTGTGAAGGATGGAGTAATGGGGTCTGTTCTGAGGCCTGGTGAGCTGGAGGTGCCTGGGTTGCCCACCCGACTGAACTGAGAAGGGAAGGGCAGGTGTGAGAGACTGTGTGTCCACGGCATGTGTGACACTGTCTTTGACTCATAAGAACACGTGGAGATGTGAATGCGTGTGCAACAGTGTGAGTGCGAATTGGGCTGAACATCTGAGTGTTTGCAGGGGCAGGTCCCAGCTTGGCGAGGCTGAACATGTACTTGGTTTTGGTGTCCTTCTTTATGAAAAGTAATACAAAAGTACAAATATGAAAGAGTCTTTAAAATGGAAAAAGAAACCAAAACAAATTGCACAATTTTAAAACTGAGAAATACCACAAACGTTACCAAATCCAGAAAAATATCATAATATTTTTATTAATTAACTTCCTGGCACACTTCTCTGTGGCTGATTTCCCTACCTTTCTTGGCTTTGACTAGCGTATGCACATGTTGCTAGGTCCTCACAGGGCCTTGGAAGGAGCCTGTAGCTCAAGTCTTGGGATGTGTGAGTTTGTGTGGGCGATCGGGGTGTGTGCGTGGGTAAGGATGTGACCAAATATGGGGCTGTGTTTCGCAAAAGAGTGAGGAATGGAGAGCGAGTCTTTCTTAGCAAACTGGCTCAATGAATGTTTGTTGACTGAATATGAGAGAGTATTGCGTATGTGTGTAAATGTGAGTGTAGGACACATGTATGTGTGTTTAAGTGTGTGTGTGTATGCACCTATGAATGCATGAGTGTTGCTAGTGTCTAAGAAAAGAGTATATGTGAGTCTTTGTGAGATTCTTTGGATGTCTTTTCTTTGGCACTCAAGTTTTGGGGAACCCTCCCTGCTTGTACCTCCATCCCCACCCATACCTCACCCCAGAGGCAGATGGGCACAGACACGCTGTGGCGTTTGGTCCAGGCCTTGCGGGGACAGGCTTGGTGCGAGGAATTCACAGCTCCTTCACCTGCCCTGCTTCCCTTCCTCCCAGTGATGAAATGGTAATTTAATCCATGGAGAAGCTCGATGTCCTGGGGAGAGGCTGGCATGGGTCCTGCTGTGTGTGTGCGTGTGCAAGAGAGAGAGAGAGAGATTCACAGCATCCGAGCCCCGCAAAGAGCATGCCGTTCAATCCTTCCTCGTACAAATGAGAAACTGAAGCTCAGGGGTAGGGAAGGTATGTGTCTGAACAAATTAGCGGGACTAGATTGGGACCAGCATTCAGATCTCCTGGGCCAGTGGTCCCAATTCAATGAACATTTGTTGAGTGTTTGCATTCATCGTGTGGGCCAGGCATTGGATCAGGTGACGGGGTGAACGGTGTTTGGACAGAAAGAACCGTCCCTGACCTGGAGATGCTTCTAAAAGAGTAGGGAATCTGTGAGGGCATCTGGGAGCGGGGAGATATTTGTGTCTAGGGGTGCAGCAATGAGAAGCCGATGGGACTGCATCATGGGAATCCATGATGCCAGGTGAAGGAGCTTGGTTTGCTCCTGAGGGGTTGGGGAGGGGTTAGAAGGTTTGGGGCTGGTAGGTGGGGGCAGATATAGGTTTGTGTTTCAGAAGGAGAAACTGGCTTCTGTGGGGTAGAGGTGGGGGGCTGACCACCAAGAAGATTGGTGCCCCATCTGGGAGAGAGTAGTGGGTCTGATGGGTTGGGAGACAGGGTTGCAAGATGGTTGCCTTTCTCCCACTCGCCCCGCTTCCTGATCAGCTTTCCCTTAAAAAACAGATCTTCGCCCGACCATATCCAAGAGAGCCCTGCACTTGAACATAGAGGAAGAGAGGTGATGCTCAGCCGCCCCTGACCTTGGGCAGCTTCCTTCCTGTCTAGTGGGAAGATGGGCACATCGGAGCAAGCCTGAAAAGGAGGCAGAGCTGAGTTCAAATGCTGATCTAAGTGGCTATGTTACTTAACCTCCTTGGTCTCCAGATTCTTCAT
>NW_006443568.1:12165388-12169094 GCF_000325575.1 Pteropus alecto | reverse complement strand
AGAGTTGTTATGAAGACTAAATTAATTCAAACACCGGTACCCAGCATAGTAAGGCTATGTGTATGATAGCTGTTATTAGGAAATTATAGGGATCACATCCAGGATAGAGAGATTTCTTCTTACTGAGCAACCTAGGAAGGCTTCCTGCAGAAGGAGGTAGCCTGGTATAATGACAAGAAGGCTGGCTTTGGAATGAGACCAGGGTTGGGATCCCAGCTTGGTCCCTTGTCCTGTGAGCCTTGGGTGGGTCATGGGCCCTCTCTGAGCCTCAGTGTCTTCCCTGTGAGGAAGGTTAAGTGCAATGACAAAAGTCGTCGAGTTCTTTACTTCAAACACGAGGCCAGTGCTCAGGGCCTTATTTAATCCTTATCTCCACCCCTCAGGGAAGTGGGACTATTTCAGATGAAGAAATGGAGGCTCAGGAGAGGAGGCCACTTGCCTGAACTCATGCAGTGTGTAAGGGCAGAGGCAAGACTGACTTCAGTGGTCTTAGCCATTAAGCCTAGTTCTAGCGCTTATTTGTTATGAATAAATAGCTGTTAAAATCAACAAGCAGTGACTGGTACTAGAGCCAGGTCTTAGAAGAGGAACAGGATTCCCACAGGGAGCAGAGGGGAGAGAGAAACCAGTGAGGACACGGGTTGAGCAAAAGCAAGGAGGTGGGGTCTATGACCATGCCACCCTGAGCATGCCCGATCTCGTCTGATCTCGGAAGCTAAGCAGGGTCAGGCCGGTTTAGTACTTGGATGGGAGACCACCTAGGAAGACCAGGTGCTGTAGGTCTTAAAAACAAGGAGGTGGGGAAGGGTCTTCTTCCCTCCATGTCTGTGCTTTTTTATCTCTATGCTTTTGGGAGAAGCTGCAGAGGGTCCAAGCTTTCCAGTCCTGCTGTGAGGGGGTTATTTAGCTTCTCAATGGGGCTGAGGCATGGGGTGGGCCCAGAAGACCCCAGAGAGCTGTAGATGCATTGGCTTCCCATTGAGAAGGGAGGTGCTTGGGGACCTTTTACTTATTCCCTGGGGAAGAAGAGCTCCATGCAGTCAGAGGTCATTGGGAAAGACCTGGAACTACAGGTCAAGGCTGAGTAGAAATTTCAAACCCATGGTAGGCCCTACTCAAATTCTGTCCTACAGAAGGAGAAGCCCCAGGGCCTGTGAGAACTGCTCCCTCCTCCCAATCACTCTGCCCTTCACACCTGCTCTGGGCTTTGGGACCCGACAATTCATCACCTGGCTCCAGCCAATGGGAAGGTAGGAGCTGGAGCCCTTGCTTCTTCCCTGCTAGGTGGCCACTGGCGGGCCTCATTCCTCTGCAGTTTCTGGGTTCCAGTAACTGCTCCCTGCCTTGCCCTTTGGGAGAGGGTGCTAACAGCTGCCCACTGGTGCCAGTCCCAGGTGCAGCACCATCCCTCCTTGGTCACCCTTAACTGCACCTACTCCTCCGAAAATCCCTTTTCTGGTACTCCTTTGGTGTGTCTGTTCCCTGCTGGGACTCTGACTTGTGTCTCCCCCACCCTGTCCCCTGCTGGCCTTCCCTTCACTCTCTCCTGTGGCCTGGGCTCTTGCCCTCCTCTTAGCTGGGCTGAGGAATGTCACTTTCAAGTTCTCAGTGGGGCTCGGAGCTCAAGCTCATGGGAGGAGAGCCCCAGAGTCATTTCAACAAACACCAAACGCAACAACCACAACTTTAAATAAATAAAGTCTGGCAGGAGGGCAGCTGCTCGCCCCATGTGCTTCGGGGAGGCCTTTGTTCCTATCCCACCAGTCTGCTCTGGTCGCAGAGTCAGCTTGCCAGTGTGTCCACAACTCTCTGGGGTCTTCTGGGCCCACCCCGTGCATCAGTGCCATTGAGAAGCTAAATAATCCTCCCACAGCAGGACTGGAAGCTCATACTCTCTGCAGCTTCTCCCAAGAGTACATTGAAAATGCTTTTTTCCTTCAGTCAGGAAGTTCTTCCCACATCCGACCACTTCCTCTCCTGCTTCGTGTTCATTTCTCCTAGTTCGGTCCTTTCAGAGGCTTCCTCTTAGCCAACCCCAGCCACCCCCAACCGCATCCAAAGTACATGGCCATACTGGCTGCTGTGACAAGACTGCAGGGGACAAGGGTGAAAGTCGGGGGGCCAGCCAGGATGCTACTAAAAGATACCAGTCAGGAGAGGACGGTGGCCTGGACCAGGGTGGTCACCAGGCAGGTGGAGAGGACAGCCTGGATTCCAGGAAATCTCTCATTTCAGCAACCAGAACCCACGCAGGAAGCACCAAAAATACAGTTCTTTGGTTAGACTAATGCCTCGAATTGGGTTCTGAAAATTTGTATACCGTGCCTGTGAGGTGGCCCATCCATTACTCCCTTGGGGTAGGTAGGCCAACAAAAGCCAGGAGAGGCCTGCCATGTGTCTAGTCATTTGGTGCATATTTATTGCTTTTCTTTATCTTTGTACAGGCCATGTGCTAAATGGTCACATCTCCCTGGTGCTACCAGCTCCTTAGCTGTAAGTCCCCAAGTGAGACCATTCTCTCTGCATCATATTTTTCCTAATAAAAATACCTGCTGCTTGTTTGTCTTCTTCCCTATAGGACCTTGAGAGCTTGGACAGTGCCTGGCGTAGAGTCAGTAATTACGGAACACCTATTCTGTTTCAGGCACACGTCACCTCATTGAAACTTCCTTTCATCCTGAGAGGTTGTGGTGTTTTTCATGCCATGTTTCCTGGGAGGACATTGGGGTACAGAGGTGTGAGGACCCATGCTCAGGGTCACGATGCTGGGTGGTGGCAGAGCTGGGATTTGAACCCAGTCGTCTGACTCCAGCCCGGCCTCTGTCCCTGCACCCTCCCTCCCTCCCCTTTCCTCCTCCCCTTCCCTGCCTCATCCCTTCCCTCCAAACAAGGCTGAGCCAGATATGAGACTGAAGTTCCAAAGACCTTCTTCCTTCTTGGTCCAGAGATAAATATTTGTTTCTTCCAGTGTAAATACCCCTCTGTGTTTAATGAGGTGATTTCAGGCCATTTCCTGGCACTGCTCAGTGCCTGGAAGTCTCTTTCAATCTGGGAAAAATGGGCCTCTCGGCAAGTCCTTCCATTTACATATGAAACTGTAGTTCAGAGAGAGCAATTGACCAATCCAAGGTCACACAGTCAGAATTCAAACCCATGCGGCCTGGCTCTTGTCGCCAGGTTCTGCCGCCTCTGTTTCCTGTTTCCTGGATACTCCCCTGGCCCTCCAACCCACTGCACCATGCGCCACGCCTGGCAGGCAGGGAGCGCTAAGACTGCCCTCCCTCTCTTGGCATCGCTGGTCAATATGGCACTCACAGCCCCCCGGGCATGGACCCCCTCCTGCCATCCCCACTTAAAGTGATACTTTAATAAATTATGCTTTTATGTTATTACACGTGGAGCTATAAAAGCAGAGAGTGTGCAGTGGGGCTGAGGTAAGGCGCCCACGACTTTGCAATTTCCTGGTCTGGCCTGGCCCTGCTCCGCACCGTGAATTTTTCATTAAAGTGCGCAGGTGACGCCACGGGGGCAGACGCAGGCCAGGTACGCTCCCACGGCGGAGTGGCCCCTTCTAGACCTTGCTGGGTTGGATCGGTGATGGTGGGGGGTTCACGTGATGGTGATCAGACATAACCTCACTCTGGGGCTCACGCTAAGCTCTAGATTCAAATAGCAAGTGATAAGAAGTGCTCTGCATCCATGCGGA
>NW_006443568.1:12147513-12165374 GCF_000325575.1 Pteropus alecto | reverse complement strand
TGGCCAAGCACCTGGCCTTGACACACATTACCTCATTTCACCCTCGAAAAGCTGTAAGCTCAGCATTACGAGTCCCATTGGACAGACGAGAAAAGTGGGACTGTGCGAAAAAGCGGCAGTGCCAGGCCTGCACCCAGTCAGTCTGATTTCAGAGCCCGTGTTCATAACTGCTATATCTCCTCACTTATTTTTCTGTTTCCCTCTTCTTCTCTCCAAATCTGTAGACCCTTTTCGTGCAAAGTCACAGAGGCAATGAGCACAGCGAACAGAGGTAAAACCACTCGGAACCTGTGGGGAAGAAGCCTTCTAGACTCCACCTTCTGCCCATGCATTCCTTCCTCCCGCTGGGCTGAGGAGCTCAGGCCTCCTGCTTTATGGCCCTCGGCTTGCCTCTCCATACCCTGCTCCTCTATCTGGATGCCCGCTGATTAGCGACCTGCCCACTGGAATGTGAGTCCTCAGTCCCTGCACATCGGAGGTGTGTCGGTCTTCCCATCTGTGACATGGGGCTAAGGCATCAATGGGGCATGGTGGAAATGGGTCCAAAGCAAGCCGTTGAAGCTTATGTGGTTCTCAAATGATTCTAGAAGATTCCAGAATAAGAGAGGCAACGAGAAAGCAGGTGCCCTGGACAGGTAACCGGACAACGTGGGTGTGTTTTGTAAAGTGGGTACAGGATCTACGTGGGTATTAATGAGTACAGTGCTGCCTCCCTGTACACCGGCCCAGTTGAGGCCAGATTTCCCCAGTTCTTTTGGGAATTCATCCCAGAAGCTGAAGACAAAACCAAATTTGAACTAAACACTCAGAGTCCAAATACCCCACAATTCTACGTGAGTGAATCTCCCCTCTCAAGCCGGCTGGCTTCCACACCAGGCCCAAGTGCAAACAAGAGGCAGCAGGGGTGGCTTGGGCCTCTCTCTCAGAATTAGTGAGATTAGCTGAGGGCTGGAGCCCAGCAGATGTCCCCTCTCTGGACATGGTGACTCACTTGCCTCCCTGGTTGAGAAAGGGATCCAGCCGGGCCTGAGCTGTCCTGGCTGGTGTGGAACCAAGATGCAGGGCAAATGTCAGAGTAAACACCCATGGTCAAGGCGGGAGGTCGGGATTAGGGTGGGGGCGGGCAGGAAGACAGAACATTTCTGCTCAAAGGAAGAGCTCTCGAAGACTCGAAGGCTCGAGAAGCTCTAGGGCAGGAGGGGCTGCCTGGAGAGGTGGTGAGGGCCCAGTCCCAGAGGTGTGCAAGTGTGGTCCTGAGGACCCTCTGAAGGTGGGGAGGGTTCCAGCCAGCATTGGGAGGGTCCCGGGCAGCATGCCAGTTCTGGTCTCTCCAGCAAGAGGCTCGACTGGAGAGAGCGGCAACCTTTTCCTGTAAAGGGTCAGGTAGAAAATATTTTAGGCTTTATAGGCCATCCAGTTTCACTTGCAACTATTCAACTCTGCTAGTGTAGACAACACATAAATAAATGAGCATGGCTGTGTTCCAATAAAACTTTATTTACAAAGACAGTCGGTGTGTCAGATTTGACCTGTGAACCATAGTTTGCCAACCCAATAGAGCCTTTGGTTTTGGGGCTTGTGGATGAGGCCTGGGGCGTCTCTCTGGGATTGGCAGCACCTCACCTGCTCTCCTACACTTGACCCTGCTGGAGGTGCCCCGCCACCTGGATGATTCATTCTTTCGTTTTTCTCTTCTTTCCTCCCTTCTTTCTTTTCCCTTGATTTATTCATCCGTCTATTCACCCATTTGCTTCATTGTTTCAACGAATCTCTAATTCATGTTCCAGCTCACTAACTTATTTGCTCACTTACACATCACTTAAGAATTCATCCAGTCACTTTTTCATTCACTCACTCACTTATTCCTCTATCAGAAACTCAGGGTTCTAAAAGTTATGATATGGAAATGTTAAATGAACCAAGATTGTTTTATCTGGAAAAAATCTGGAAAAACACAGAAGAATGGGCATCATGATTGTCTTTTAGGCCCTGTTGAGTTTATATCGATAAGGTTCTGAGCAGTTATTCCTTTACTAATTAAGTCCTTCACTGTTTCCGGATTCAAAGCCTCCTCAACAGCAAAGACATGTCCTTGTCTTGCAAGAAGAGCCCATGTCGCAGCCTAGACACCCACTATAAACGGACGAGTTGTTCCAGGCAGGGAGAATAGCACGGCAATGACCAAGAGGTGAGACAGAGCGAAGTATGTTCCAGAAGTGAAAGCTAGCTTTCCTGGAGCACAGTGCACGTGCACGCCCCTCCCTGGGCCTCTGTTTCCTCATTCCAAATCTGGTTCCGACCCCACAGAGCCGTCACAAAGATTGCAGAGCACTTGGCTCAGTGCTTAGGCTCAGTACTTGCTAGTTATTATCAAGGGCTAATATTGGTCACTAATGATTGTTATTCATAAGAATTCTTAGGTGAAAAAAGTGAACCAATGGATGAGGATTGTGCTGGTGGCCTATCAGGATGGACAGTGAGGAAGGAATGGAGTCAGGGGTCAGCCAGGGCTGCTATGAGCTCAGCCAAAATATAAGAGCAAGAAGCTAGCAGTATTAGCAGCTAACATTTACTAGACACTTATAAACTGTGCTATTTGGGGCAGTTCCCTCCCCTCTTTGAACTTCAGTGTTTTCTTCTGTAAAATGTGGATGATAGTAGGGCCCACATCTCAGATTGCCATGTGGATTAAGTGAAAATACTACACTTTAAAGGCTTGTCCCCAGTAAGAAGTAGCCAACATCTTTATTATTATAACCGAGTACCCACGGATGGGCCTTGCACATTCAGAATCACAGCCACCACTTGGCAACAGAGGAGACTAAGTAAGGCAGAAGTGGGAACAGAGAACTTTAAGGACTACCACTCCTGCCTGTCCTCAGTCTCAGGCCTCGTTCCTGGTAAGTTTCAAGTCCTTCCTGCCACTCCCAGGAAGTGTCTGTTCCCATGCCCTCTGGCCTGTCCCTCCTGCCCCATGGGGCTCCTGGTGTCCTGACTGGGAAGTTCCCCGGCTTGGGAGAGATAAGGGGTGCCTTGCCCAGCGCCTGCCTGCGGCCTCTTTGATCACAGACCAGATGGTTCTGCCAGCCCAGCTGCTTGAGAAGCAGCTGCAGCGATAGGGGCAGGCCTGGGGAACGGCTGGGCCTGGTATCAGCCACCTGGAGGGGGCACCTCCTGTCACCATAGCAATAGGCGCCCATCCCTGCAAACAGGAAGCTGACCCTGCATTGATGGTGGGATAGGCCCAGCCCCTTTAATCTCCCGGAGGAAGTGGTCCAGGGGGAAGGCCTGGCTTGGGCCACCAACCTCCCGTCTCCCCAGTGAGTGTGGGGGTGGGGCACAGCAGAGATGACCCCAGAACCACACGGGTGCCTGAGTTCTAACTAAGGATAGACAGTAGGAAGAACTTTCCCAAGCAGCCCAGGCTCCCCAGTCCAAGTGGCCTCTCTTAGGAGGCCTCCAAGCTGGATACTTCCAGGCTCCAGCCCTCTGCTTCCCAGAAGGTGGTAGAATCAGGTCCAGGCATCTGGTATGACCCGGTCCTCAGAGCTTCACAGCACCTCTTTGAGCCCCCCGCCCTGCTGAAGGAACCGTGGGAGTCTTGGGGTATTTGCACTTGGCTGGGTAACCTTGAGTGAGTCACCATTTGCTCATCTGCAAAGTGGGGATACAGATTCTTCTTCCTCATAGGGCTGGTGTGTGGACCAATGAGATAATTTAGGGAATGTGTCTCAGTCAAGAGTAATGTAATTTAAGATTTACTGCCCCCACCTCCAGAACCCCAACCCTAGAGAAACACCCACACGCTCACCTTCAGCAGCCGTACAGTGCTGGGGATGGGGGGCTAGCAGGCTTGAGGGGGTGCCCCCTGCTAGATGGCAGGCCCTGAGTGGGCCTCCTCCCCTGCTGTTGCTCAATTCCTCCTTCCAACAGCCCTGAAAGATGGAAACACGATTCCCATTTTACAGACAGGGAAACTGAGGCTGGGGCTCCCCTCTCTGAGTTCTCAGTGGGTCTCGGACTTCTTTAACCTCTCTGTGAGTCCTGAGAATTCAGGCTAGAGGCTCCCATAGAACAACGCGGGGACTCAGAGAAATCATTCGCTTGGTGGCCTTGTTGTTCCTGGCAGCCAGGGCAGGGACAGTGACACAGGGGCGTCGCTGGGATCATCTTAGACTTTGGGCTCCGACCTGTTCGAGCTTTCCCTATTGGCTGAGTGAGTCTTGCGTGAGGAGGGCCAAACCCCGGGGCCACACCCTCACCCACTGAGCCCTTCTTTCCTTCACCCACAGCATGGAGCTTCTAGATTGTGCCGGGATCTTGGCTGGGTGATGGGGGGTCCAGAGAGGAATAAGATACAGTTCTGCCTCGAGGAGAACAAAACTGTGCGAGCACGCGGGCTGCAGGCAGGATGACGTCAAAGCCGTGCAGGTGGCGGGGAAGACGGTGGGATTGACGGCCATGACGGTGGTGTTGGTGCTGGAGCAGTAGTGGGGAAGACCGTGGGGCTGTGAGGGTGGGGGTCTTGGAGATAGCTGATGGTCGTAGAGATGGCGCTAGCGACAGGTGCTGGCGATAGAGTGAAGACTCATGCCAAGGCAGCATTCACTCTTTCTCCTTTCTGCTTATGAGTGGCTACTCCTTCAACCCTGAGGGCAGCGCCTGGCTTGCACTTGGCCGTGACAGCTCTCTCAAGGCACCACCCTCTCCCTTCAGGGTCAGAGTCACTTCATAGCTCTTCACAGGCCACAGTGAACCCAGATAGCAGACCAGAGAGGGTGGGTGACTTGCTCAAGGTCACGAGTAAGGTAGTGACTGAACCAGGACTTCGGGCACTTACTCCAGGCCTCTGCAGGCCCTCCCCAGCCCTTTTCCACATGCCACAAGCATTTCCTGGGCCTGCGCTCTGTGCCAGGCCCTGTGCCCTGTGCCCTGTGCCAGGCCCTGTGCCCTGTGCCAGGCCCTGTTCTGGGATCTGCAGTGGATCACTGTGCTTTCTGACCTCAAAGACCTGCATCCAGATCAAAGGCAGAAATCTAAAGAGGTGAGGGTAACAGAGAGAAGAGGACAGGCAGAGGGTGGTGGGAGCCCCTGCCAGGAGGTGTCAGGGACATCTGGCTGGGGCCTTGAAGGATGTGGAGAAGTTCGCTGGTTGGGGAAGTGAAGGGTGGAGCACTCAAGGCAGGAGGCACTGCAGGGGCAAAGGCCTGGAGGTTTGAGGAAGTTCAGGGTTCTCGGGGAACTGAGGCTGGGGGTGGAGGAGGCAGGGGCAGGACCGGGCGCTTGGTTGCAGAACAAGCATCTTAGAGACTGTCTCATCCTGAAGGGTGTCCCCTCTGCTCCCTAATCCCCCTCCCCCAAGGCCCTGCCGGGAGCCACAGTATCACTCCTCCCCTTAAATAACTGGAATTGTTTGAAAGTGCCCAGCAAGAATTCAGCTCAGCAGGTTATACTGGTCAGGGGAATGAGCCACAGCCAGAGTGCAGGACTGTGGTGGTGGTGGTGGCGGGGGAGACTCAGTGGGACTTCCTGGGAGAAGGTGAGAGGTCCTGACCTCAGGCCAGGGCCAGCACCCCTGTGAGCACTGATCCGGGAGCAGATTACAAGGGAGACTGGAGCCAAATCAGCTTTGAAACAGAGCTGGTAGAGTTTCACTGCCCACTCAGTGAGGTCGCCTGGAAAAGCTCCTCTCCTTGCCCAGGAAGGGGTGTGGACTGGGGGGTGCAGGGCCAGAACGCGGTGCTGGTAAGGGACTCTGTATGCGTGTGCGTGTGTGCAAGGGTGTATGTGCATGGGTATGTAGATTTGGGGATACATTCGAGTGTGAGAAGATCTGTGTGTGCGTGTGTGTGTGGTCTCATACGTCCATCTCTGTGCATAAACATGTCTGTGCATCTATTTCATGTCTATTCTTACTCATACCCTTTCCCCCGTTCTTTTCTCTCTCCCTGACCTAATTTCCTAATCCTCAGCTCTTTTAGGTTAGCATTTATTCATTCCTTCCTTCGTTAAAAAAAAAATTTATCGAGGGTCTACCATGTGTCAGGCACTATTCTAGGCTCTGAGCATAAATAAGACAAGAGATTCCTGACCTCACAGGAGTACATATCCTCCTGGGATGAGACAGACATTAGACAAATAAGCAAGTTGGTCTCATGTCAGATGGTGCTAAGTGCTTTACAGGACGAAAGGAACGGGATTTAGAAAGGTGGTATTTTCTAGGCCTGGCTCCTCTTGCTGGATGAGGCATCAGAGGCTCAGAGAGGTTAAGTGACACGCCCAAAGCCACGCAGAAGTGGTGATGCTGGCATTGCAACCAACTCCACGCTGTGTCCCCCCACCCCCTCACCATGGCTTCAAGCTGCCACTGCATAAGAAGCTTCAGGCCAGTAGAAGGGGTAGCAGTCTGAAGACTGACCCAGGAAGCTCACATGCCCAGGAAGCTCTGCTCAGGGGTATGAAACTGTGGCTGGTGTAGCCTCATGTCCTCTTCCCATTTCCTCTTCAGCAGGGTCCTGGGTGTTCATTTCAATACAATTTCTCTACAACAAATGCTGACTTCCGGGGAGAAACTCCGTGGAGCGCACGTCCTGCCACGTCCTCCAAGATGGCCTTAGTAGGCAGGGATGCTGGAGGAGGTCAAAGCTGGACTCCCACCCTACGGTGGGTGTGAGTGGCCCCTTGCTCTGTGGTGCATGTGCATCACCTGTGCATGTGCATGTGTGTTGTTGGGGTGTGTGTGTGGGGAGGGGGGGGTCAGCCCTGTGCAGAGGAAAGGCTGAGTCTGGAAGAGGGGGCTGGGTTGGAGGGAGCCACACTGGGCTGGGATCTCCCGGGGTCCTTGAACCACATCGGAGCTGCTATGGGAAGGCTCTCCGGTGCGTGGAGAGTAGAGAGGGAGGCACAGGCTGGTGATTTATCGGCTTCTCCTTTTTTTGATCTCCTTGCTTCCCTGGAGAGACTCCTCCACACCTGGGGCTGTGGCAGGAGGCCCAGAGAGGGGGCTTCCAGCTGGCCTGGGACAGGAAGCTTCTTTCTCCTGCATGGCCTTGCTGGTCCTTGTTTCCCTGTCCGTGTCACTGAGGGACCTGGCTGTGCTGTGAGGGCTTCCTGTCCTGTTGGGCTGGGTCCAGGGCACACTGCTGGGGCTCTGGGCCCACTCACCTCCCTGTTTCTGCTCTGGTTCTGCCTCCATTCTTCTGGGTCGACTCTCTGTTTCTCTGTCCTTTTCTTTCTGCCTCAATCTACAGGCTTCTTCTCCCTTCCCCCTTCCTCCTTCCTCACTGTCAGATGTGCCTAGACCCCATACCAGGCATTATAAGGACCTGGGGACCCCACAATTTCAACTTTTTCTTTGGTTCCAAGGGCCGAAGAAGACCAGCTTTCAGCCAGAGTCCGGGCATGGCTTTCTGGCTGGTTACCAGTGGGCAGGTACAGAGGCAAAAGGAGGGCAGAGCCAGCCAGAGCTGGGCTCGAGTCCTGGCTCTGCTACCTCCCAGCTCTGTGGCTGCAGGTAAGCAAGCTGCTGAGGCTGTGCAAGGGCTCTTCTTGGCAGGCCCTGGAAGAACACCTAAGCCACGATGCCTGGGCACGTTTGTGAGGAGGCGGGCTGATCTGGAGCTGGGGAGGGGCAGCCCTCAGGACGTCCAGGTGGGGCCAGGGGACTGGGAACAGGGCCAGGGAGAGGCCGAGGTGGAGTCCTCAGCATAGTGAGTGAGGCCCCGAGGCCCCGGGCAGACCTGGGTCAGGGCAAGGACAGGTGCCTCCCTCAGGGCCCAAGTGACAAGCTCACCTCATCTCTCAGTGGCGAACTGATCCGGGGAGCTGAACAGCTGCCCCTGTCAGGCTGGGCCAGGGGCAACCAGAACCCAGAGTCCCGTGACTGGGGCTATGGGGCTGAGAAAGGAGGGGCTGAAAGACCTCCGCTGTTTCCTGGGACAGGTTAGGAAGGGGAGGCAGGAGCGGTAGGGGCAGGAATAGAGTGAGCAGGGAGTTAATGGGGTGTGGCTGTGTGCAGGGGCCCCCATCTCTCCACCCCTAGTCCAGGGGCCTCCTGGGCTGGGTGCACTACCTGACTGTGGTTCGCATGGCCATAGCTTCTACCCTTCTATGCCCTTCGCTCTTTCTGCTCCAGACTCCTCAAGGCTTAATGTCTGCATGTTTAAATCCATCGGTTTTCTCTTTTCTGGCTTTGGGGTTTCGTGACTTGCTGAGGAAGGGCTTTCCTCCCTGAGATCATGAGACTACTTCCTCTTAGTGCTTACAGGTCTCTTCCCCAGCTTTAGCTTCGCTTCATTCTGTCCATCGATCTTTCTTATCTATTCCTGGCCCAATACCCCATGGTTATTACTTGTTTACTTGTTGTCGTCCATCACTGCCTGCTAGAATAGAAGCTTCACGAGGACAGAGATTCTTGTCTGTTCCGTCCCATGCCATGTCGCCAGCCCCTAGCAGGTGCCTGGTGCACGGTAGGTATGCACGGCATCAGGACGTGTGTCCAGAACTCCAAGACTGGGAGGGTGTTTAGCAGAGAAACTTCACCACGCCCGTCCCCAGCTCCATCTTCTGCTCCCTCCCTGTACGTTTCCTTCCTGTCCAGGGGCCTCTGCTCCAAGTAGACAGCCGCCTCCTGCCTAGAATCCCTTCTCCCACCTCTCCTCACAGCCCACACACTCCCCCAGCTCTCCACTAATCTCTTTCCTTCCTAACTAGGGATGGAAGAGAGAATGCCGATGGCGCCCATTAACAAAGGCTTGTTGGGCACTTGCGATGCTCAGAACTGGAGTGAAGAGATGGGAGAACTAGAAAGCCAACACACTCCCCTCACCCTCTACCCGCTCATGACCACTGAAGACCATAATAAGGGCAAGTGCATGCTGGCCGGGATGCTGGCTGGACACTCCTTCCGAAGAGATACAGCACATGTAATTGGCCCCCAAAATTATTGCTCATGAGCTCAATCATATGTAAGTATCCATTAATTTCTACTGTAATTGCTCATGAGCTCAATCATATGTAAGTATCCATTAATTTCTACTGTAATTGCCGGAGGGTTTCCATTAAGGGATAAGAAAGTTCTAGCCTCAGGCTGCTCATCAATAAAATGAATATATAATTACATACCCCAGAACTTCATAAACTCACTCATCATACTAATAAAATGACACAATTCCTGAAGCAGCACCAGGGGTCACGGTCTGGCTCATTGTTCCGTGTCTGTGCACGTCGAGGCTGACAACAGTAATCCCAGAACACGTTTGTCGAGCGAGAAGCAGTGGGAAGGTATAGGCGTGGCGTGCTGGGAGGCTGACCCCACGGGACTCGGCGACAGTTTGGATTTGATTTTGAGGGGCAGGAAGGCCTAAAGGACACCTCCTAAGTGTCTGGGCTGCTCACCTAGGGATGCGGCAGTGCCGATCGCGAATTAATGCAGAGAGCAGGCCCAGCGACTGCAGAGAGGTAAAGATGAGATGTGCTGGGTGGCTTTGTGCAAATCCCGTCACCTCTCTGAGCCTCAGTTTCCTCATTTGTCAAATGGAATTCACAGCCTCTGCCTTGACAGCACTTCTGAGATGGTGAGTGTGCATTGAAAAAGCTCACCGTCAAGTTAAGACGCACAATTTGAATAAACTCTGACCTAAACTGAATTAGCGTGGTCAGACCCTCGGGCACAAAAGTGGACACTGGTTTATGTGGCTGTGGCTGTGTGATTTTACTTTTGTAAGAAATGGCTATGAAATGTTCTTGGTGATTTGGTCAGATCCCAAGAGGGCCTAGACCCCGCTGCTGGTGACAGAGACCGCTCCTCCCCTCCCCACCCCCCCAACACAGGACTGGTGGACACCATCAGATACCCTTAGACCAGCACTGCTACGTTCCCTTCTAACCAGCCTGGGGAGGAGTGGCCCTCACACAGGGCAGCCACGGACAGCCATGGACAGCTCAGGGTTAGTATCGATGTAAAGGACTCACTCATTCATTTATTTACTTGTTCACTTATTCACTCATTCATTCATTCTCTCTCGTTGGGTAGGACCAGAAGAAAACAAGAATAAAGACAAATAAAACTGGAATAAATTGCCTAAGTGCTATGAGGAAAACCAACAAAGGGTTGAGATGTCAAATAACAGGGTCCTTACTTTGAATGAGGTCAGGAAAGTCTCTCTGAAGAGGTGACGGTCCAGCTGAGACCTGGATGATAAATGGAAAGGTGCCATGGGAATACCGGCGGGGCAGGAATTTCAGGAAGAGGAAAGAGCACTGGCCAAGGCCCCAGGGTAGGAAAAGCTTGGGTATGTTTCAGAAATGACGTGGCTGGCACAAAGTGATGGGGGCAGAGGGGTGAGATGAGGCTGGGGAGGGGTCCTGGGCCATACTGCAGGAGTGGGGAGACTGGAGGGTGGGGCAGGGTTGAGGACAACTGGACAGTTCCCCTGCTCCTGCACAACTGGGGAGACCCCAGAGCGTCTCTTCCTTGGGTTCTGGATGGAGCAGGCCAGGTCCACCTGGGAGTGTGGGAACCTCTGCCCCAGCTCCCAGGGCTCCAGACACAACCCTCCAGCTGGCCCAGGTGTGGGACCCTGCAGGGCCTGGGCCGGGTGAGATGCCCCGGTGCCAGCTCCGATCTGCCCTTTCCAAACGCCATTCCAAACCAGAACCACAAAACCCCATTAGGGCAGCTGGAGGTGAGCACAGCAGTGGGGGGGTTTAGACCACGCGGTGACTGCTCGTGCACGAGGAGGCGCGGGCTCCTGGACTCCCAGGCAAAGGCACAGTCAGGAAAATTAAGAAAGAAATCCCACCTCAAAGCCACAACCAAAATATTTCATAAGAACCCTCTCTTCCCCCTCCTCCTTTTTGTCAAGTAAAGGATACACACAGCCTTTCTACTTGTAACCTGGCCAAGAATAATTTGTGGCAGGAAAGTTTGAGCATTTGTAAAAATAAAATAAAAATGTAAAAAAAGAGAGAGAATGAGCACTTGAGTGTACATTTGTGTGAAACTAAACAGAGGGAAAGTTATTTAGGTGGTAAAATGTCTCCAGGTTTCCCTCCCGCCCCCTGTGCCCTGACACTTGGCCCCCCTCCCCAAGTGTTGAAATTGAGATTGCTCGGGTATTTGTTTTGTTAATCTCCTGCCAGGGCCAAGGGGCTGCAGGCTGGGTTTCTTCTTGTTTCTTGCAGGGCTCCGGCTGCCAAATGAGTCCCCCGCCTCACCTAGCCGGGGGCTGGGATCTGTGCACCTGTTCCCTGCCCGTCTGGGACACCGGCGGGGCGGGGGGAGCATGTTTGCTCTCCTGAGAGCATGTAGCTTTGCCCTACCTGAGACCCCCAGCTCCCTGAGGGTACCGAATATAAGGAGTAACCTCCCCATAAGCTCCTGGAGTCATGGACGTCTGGCCTGCACCCCTAGGTGCTGCTGAGGCCTCATGGGAGTGCCACACTCTAGGTGAGGTCTGGTGCAGAGGTTGTGAGAGCCACGTAGAGGACTTTCCTAGAACTGGGTGTGAGTCCTGGCTCAGCCATGTGCTGACTGGATGAATGACTTCACTTCTCTGTGCCTCAGTTTCTCATCTGTCAAATGGGGACAGTGGTAGCAGCTGCCTCATAGCATTGTTGGGAGAACTGAAGGTGCAAACACAGGAAAGGGGTTAGGACGCCCCCTGCACAAAGTAGCTGCTCAGTAAATGTGAGTGCCGATGGGCTTTACATAGCATTGGAGGCTTTGAGAAGACGGTGTTTTGCTTCTCTGGCTCACTTTCCCACTCTGTAAAATGGGCGTAGTGTCTCTCTGCCCACCCCGTAATGTTGTTTATGAGAATTAAGTGAGTTAAGTAAACAAAATCGTGAGGCCAGTGTCAGGCATGCGGAAAGTGCTCACAAAATACTAGGGGTAGCGTTGTCGTGGATCTGCTCTGCTCTGTCATCAAATTTCATTTCGATCAACAAGGAAAGGGGACAAGCGCTCATCACACTTTATTGGCCACGTCCTGTACTTGGCACTCTTCTACGCGTGACCTTGCTGCATTCCCATAATACTTGTCCACACAAAGCTTATTGGCCCCATTTGGCAGGTGAAGAAACTGAGTCTTGGGTGACTTGGCAGGCTAATGACAGAGTTGAGGGGAGAGCCCAGGCTATTTTGATGCCAAGTAAGGAGATTTTAAGATTGAGCGCTGAAAGGGCTGGACCAGACCAGGAGAAGGATAGATGAAGATGATGACAATGACGATAATAACACTTTTGATTGTCATGTGGTGGGTGCTGTGTGAAGCACATTGTATGGGGCTCTCTCTACAATGGTATGAAGTGGGTTTATTATCCCCACTAGACAGATAAGAAAATGAAGGCACAGGAGGGCAGGGAGTAGTGTCCATCGCATGGACTCTAAGCTTTCTGGGCAGCATCTGCCTTTGGCTGCTCTGTGCCACCAGAGAAGAAGTCAGGCCATAGTGCCTGGCACTTGGTAGATGCCTCACACACAAGCCTTTCCCCTTTCCTTCTGTTGATCTTGCCCTCATCCTTTTCTCCAGAGAGATCAGCTTATGAGAGCTGAAAGGCCAAACTCAAAGCCCAACTTACCTGTTATACAGATGGGGACATCGAGTCCGGGATGGGGGAAAGGACTTGCCTAAGGGCAGGCGGAGAAAACCGGATCAGATGGTCAGTGGAGGCCCAGATGGCTCTGTGGGGGCCGCGGTCAGGGAGGAGAGGAGGGAAGAGAGGTAGCTTGGTTCAGGGCAGAGCCTGGCTGCTGCTTTGAAAGAGGTTCAGGGCTGGGGGGTCAGTCTGGAGGAGGAGTACACCTGCACCTCAAAACTTGGCTGCCTCACCCCTTCCTAAAACTCAGCCTTCCCTGCCTCTCACCTCGATTCACGCCTCCCCCTGCCAAACCCCCTCCCTCCCTTTGGCAAGACTTCAGGTCTGGGAGCTGGGACCTGGTCCCAACACTGTGGGAACTGGGGTAAGCCCTTTCCTCTCTGGGCAGTGGTAAAATGAGGGACAGTGGCACCCACTTCTCCTGGCAGGTGCAAGGACAAATGAAGTAATGCAGGTGAAAGGCTGAAAACTAGACAGAAATGGGATTTGTTGTTATTTTTATTATTACTACATCAGATAACTGGTTGGACTGCATTTTTCTCCAGTTGCCCCCGGGGCCTTGTAGAAACTGCTTCAGACTGTGCTGGAAATTGTTGAGGATACAAATCAGGAAATCTAGGTTCTACCCAAGCTCCCACCTGACTAGTGGGGTGCTTTGGACAAAGTTCTGTCCTTGTCCCTCTCTTGGTCTCTGTCCCCCATCTGGGTGGTGCAGAGTAGCTGAGATGTTCTGTCTTGGTCTCTGGAGCTTTGTAAATGGCAACTCCTGGCTTTGTGGGGTGTGAGGAAGGTACCCTGGAACAATAGGGAGGGTGACAGCAGAGAGGGCTGGGTCCCTGGCACGTGCCTTCCCCACTCCCCTGCCCCAGGCTACCTGGGCCAGGGGCTTGTTGGGTCTTACCATGTACATGACTGAGTCTCTCTCTCCCCTCCACAACATTTTGGGGAAGGAGACTTGGCCCATCCTGAGGCCCCACCATGGTGACACACCTCACGAAGGGGTACCCCAGTCAGCAAAGATAGAGGCTGAACTGGTCCCAGAGGCTCCCAGGCAGAGGAAGCTGGGAAAAGGAGAGAAACATCTTTCCAGGCCATGGATCTGGGAGCTGAAGTGGAGACCTGCAAGGGGCTGGGGAGACAAGAGTGTGCACATCGCCACCTAGGCCCCGAGGAGGGCAGCGCAGGCCCGGCCCGGCTCCAGGGCGCTTCTGCCCACTCCCTCCGCACCAGGACCTACTGTGCACCCTGCCTGTGCTGGGGCCTAGGGACAGAGTGCAGTGACAACACGGCCCACCTCCCCTGCCTTCGGGGTATTCACAGCATGGTCAACAATGATCCTGGAGCAGGACTGCTGTGGTTTCCTGTCTCTGCTTTCTCATTTACCAGCTGACAGTGTGACCTGTGGCAAGAGACTGAACCTCTCTGAGCCCGTTTTCTCATCTGTCAAAAGGGGACCGTTTCCTCTTTGCAGAGCTGCTGAGAACCTGGAGCGGGATACTGCCTGTGTGGTGCCCAGCACAAGCGTCCGGTGCACAGGAAGTGTTCGTGGCCTGTGTTCCCTTTCTCTTTGCTCTACATCTAAAGTCATAGGATGCTAGGAGAGCCCTGGAAAAGAAGCAGCTTATGACTCGGGGAAGTCAAGGGAGGTTTCACACTGAAGAGAGGGTTTTGGAGTAGGGTTTTGAAGAATGAGCAAGAGTTTCCTAGGCATACCAGGGCTCTGTGAAGGCAGGAACCATATCTGCCGTGGATTATCTCTGTTTTCCCAGTGCCTGGTATATAATAGGAGCTTAGTAAATATTTGCTGTGTGGGTGGATGGCATTCCAGGAGGCAGGGGCAGCATAAGCAGAGGCGTGCAGGCATGCCCCGTTCTGCCATTGCTGGTGCATGAGCCACTTTGTCTATGAAAGGCCATTATACACGTAAGTTCAACTGTCTGTGTTCCTGGGGGACTGTGGGCACCCCAAGTGCAGGCTCCTGTTGCCTTTGACTGTCCCTATGGCCCAGTCACATGGCCTGGCCCAGAGGGTTGGGCAATGGATTCCACACTGGGATGGGTTAAAGTCTGCCCCTCTGGACGACCGTTGGGATAAGGGGTGTGTGTGTGTGTGTGTGTGTGTGTGTGTGTGTTGTGGGGCTGCCTTCCCATTATCCTCCCTCATCTGCCCAGGGACCAAGGATAAAGCCCAAACACTATATTCTGCCTTACTCAGATGATGCTATGTACTCTGAGGAAAATAAAGCAGGTATAGGCTGGTGGGGGAGGCTGAAGGTGAGGGGGTGCTGTTTTAGGTGGGGTGATCAGTCAGGGGGCTTCCCTGGGAAGGTGAGACACTAGGGCCAGGTGTCAACTCCACCTTCAGGCTCTGAGAGCAAAGCCTGACTGACCTTCAGGCTGCAATGGGCATCCCGCTGCTACCCCATGCCCTTTATGTGGCCCTTCTTCTTGGCTCTGGGCTGCCTGGCCCAGCCACTTTTTAGCCATGTGACCTTAGGCAGTTCAATTAGAATTTCTTTGCCTCAGTTTCTACATTGGTCAAATGAGGATAAATCAGTAATTATTTTAT
This sequence comes from Pteropus alecto, assembly GCF_000325575.1. Classification (NCBI taxonomy): domain Eukaryota; kingdom Metazoa; phylum Chordata; class Mammalia; order Chiroptera; family Pteropodidae; genus Pteropus; species Pteropus alecto. The sequence goes on along the minus strand of NW_006443568.1, from coordinate 12,150,206 downwards.
CGGTAATTGTTTCAGGGTGGCTGCGAGCATCCCATTAGTTACCACTGGCAGAGGGCTGAGATAGCACCTTGCACATAATCAATGCTCCAGAAATGGGTCTTATTTAGTTACCAGCATAATTACATTCATCCCATTTTATTTCTCTGTCCCTCTAGATGCTCTGGTCTTGGGTCTTGTCCAATCCTCTGGAAATGGAAATGGGAGGAAATTCCCAGGGGAGCTAGGGCAAGACTTGGGAGCGAGGACAGGGCCCGGCAGTCTTTCCAACTGCTGGTTGGGAATGGTGGCTAACCAAGCCCTCAGTTATGTGCCAGGATGGCGTTAAGTCTCTCACATGTGCATTATCTCATACAGCCTTCTACGGTAGCCCTACCTGTAGATGAGGGGAACACCTGACTCAGGAGCTCCCAACCCAGGTCTGACTCCCAAGGTCAGCCTGACTGTACACAAAATTACCTCACTGGAGAAACACCTTCCAGCTATGTCAGGTTAACACTAACTGAGAGTTCCATTCACCAAGGAGGCCAATGTTTTTGTCAATGGATTGACGTTGGAGTGGGTCTAAGAGAGGCCATGTTTGGGCAGCCAAGGCCTTTCTCAAGAGAAAAGAGGCACATTGACTACATAGTTCATGTGCCTAAATTCAGCTATACCCTTTAGGATGGAAAGATGAGTGAGAGCGAGAGAGAACAGATGGAGGGTAATTCCACACGGAAGACGGCTCTGCCCGTGGTCCCGCAGTCAGCTCTGGGTGGAGTTGGCCTGTGACCCTCAGTGTGTGCGCAGGCTGCCTCTGCTCCACAGGCCCCTCCTGAAACTCTCACTGAGTGAAGTGGTTCTACAGGGTAAAGACTGGCTTTTCATACTGCCCAGCATCCAAAGAAGCCAGCGACTTCACCTGGTGGCCAAAGAACGAACAGACCATGTGGAAGGCAACACCCACTGGCTGGAGACCATGAGTTGCCTCCCACGCAGATCAATAGCACGTGACTCTCAAGGCATGGGCGCCAACCCCAGCACGGAAGGCCCCTGGAGACGTGCGAGATGTGGAGGAAAGAGCAGCAGGCGTGGGGCGCGAGACCAGGGACTGACCCTGGCTTGGACCTTGTGTGACCTTGACCAAGTCCCTTCCCTTTTCCGGGCCACGTGATGCCCCTCTGTGAACACAGTGGCGGCAAGAGGGAGAGATCCCCCTCCCTGCTCTACAGACATTTATCGAGCTCTACAGACATTTATCGAGCACTTGTTATGTGCCAGGCACTGCTCTAGGTGTCGAGGTTTCCCCTGAGAAGGAGAAAGACAAGATCTGCTCTCGAGAATTTGTATTCTTGATGGAGAGACAGTACATCCGCCCACAATAAAGAAGGTAGCTTCAGATGGCGATGTGACAGCATGGCAGGGTCACGTGAGAGAGAGCAAGGGGGCTGTGTTTTAGGAGTTGGTCAGAGAAGGACTCCCTGAGGAGGTGGCATTTGAGCTGAGATCCGAAGGATGAGATCTGTCACGTGAGGATCCAGGAGAAGAACATGCAAGGCAGAAGGGATGGCAGGTGCAAAGGCCCTGAGGTGAGACGGGTTGGCACGGCGGAGGAGCAGAGAGAAGGCTAGAGTGGCCGAGGTGGTGAGCAAGGGGGAGCGTTGTACGAGACCAAGCAGAGGATGTGAGCAAGGCTGTCGGTTCTTGGCTGGGGGTACCGCCCTCCCCAGCAAATGTGTTGTGGTTGTCGCAGGAACTGGGGGACATGCCACTGGCACTTGGTGCTGGAAGCGATGCTAGATGTCCTGTAACACGCAGGAGTTCCACATAATACTGGTATTTCCCCCATCAACACACCTCAGATCTCACTTTACACCCAGCAGGATAGCTACTCTCAAAAACAGGAAGCAAGTATTGACAAGGATGTGAGAAACTTGGACCCTTGCGCACTGTTGGAATGTACGATACGGCTGCTATGGAATACAGTGTGGCTGTTCCTCAAAAAATTTAAAATAGAATCACCATATGATCCAGCAATTCCATTTCTGGTTATATATCTAAGAGAACTGAAAACAGAGTCTTGAAGAGATATCTGTACACCCATGTTCATAGCATATTTATTTATAATAGCCAAAAGGTGGAAACAATACAAGTACTTATCAGTGGATGAATGAATAAACAAAATGTTGTATGTCCATATAATGGAATATTATTCAGCCTTAAAAAGGCAGCAAATTCTGACACATTTTACAACATGGATGAACGTTGCGGACATTATACTAAGTGAAATAAGCCAGTTACAAAGAGACAAATGTTGTAGGATTCTACTTAAATGAGATACATAGAGTGGTTAAATTCATAGAGAGAGTAGAGAGGTGGTTGCCAGAGGCTGGGGGAGGGGGAATGGGGAGCTGTTTCATGGGTACAAAATTTTAGTTGTGGAAGATGAAAAAGCTCTATAGATTGGATGCGCAACAAGCTGAATGCACTGCACGCAACTGAGCTGTACACTTAAAAATGGTTAAGGTGGTAAATTCTAGGTTATGCATATTTTACCACAATTTTAAAAAAAGAAACATCAGATTATCTTTTCTCCTTGGTCAATACTTTGGATATTTTTCTGAGAGTAATAGGAAGCCATTGAAAGAGACTGATTGATATACTTACATGTATATGGTTTGTTTGTTTTGTTGAATCACTTTGGCTTCCGTGTAGAG
>NW_006443568.1:12136694-12147464 GCF_000325575.1 Pteropus alecto | reverse complement strand
CAGGAATGGATGTAGGCAGAGCAGTCGTCCAGGAGAGAGAGGATGGCTTGGACCCGGCCAGTAGCTGTGGATGTGGTGAGAAATGGGTGGATCCAAGAGAGATAGTGGAGTATCAACAGGACCAGGATTGGATGGGAAGGCAAGAGGAAGTGTCACTCATGACCTTTGGCTCTCCCAGCATGCATTTTCAACAAAGGGGCTGGGGCACCAGTCCAGTGGGGACTTAAAGTCTGACCACATCATCTCTAGGTTGGGCCAGTCAGCTCAAGGCTCAAAAGGGTCTTGTCCATCCTCCTGCCTCCAGACCAGACAGGACTCACCCCTCTCCCCAAACCCCATCTCCAAGAGAGCACACATCGGGGACTCCAACCCCCGCCCCCACGTGTCCATGTGGAGGATCAGTAGGCTGCATCCTGGTTAGAGGCTTTATCACTTCCAAAGCCTGGTCATCGTCCCAGCCCATCTGATCATCTTAGCATCCCGAAGAGTTGGCAGGGAAGGCTCTTCTCCATCATACAGTTGAGGAAACTGTCTCAGAGAAGCACTGTGCCTCTCCCGAAGAGGTGCGCAGCTCCCTTGACGGCATGTTCGTTCTAGGTTTTAAAGACGAGAGGGGGAGTGGAAACATGGACTTATGGGGAGGTGCCCAGCTGAGGTCCTTTGTGACACGGGCGTGAGGCAAGGTTGTCACTGTAAATTACAGGGGACACTGGCAAGCTAGAAGTGTAGGACAGCATCTCCATGTTTTCCTCCAAGCATAAGGCAGGGGTTTCTGAGCCCCATCTGCAGCCTCCTCTTGAGGGGGGCCTGGAGCCACCAGCTTATTCTCCCACAGACAGCCAAACTCAGGTGGGCTGGCAAAGAAGTCTGCAATTTTCTCTGAGCGCCCACAGGATTCACCTACTCATGAGTCTGGAGCCTGAGCCTGCAGATGTGGGAATCGGAGGTGCTTCTAGAGGCTTGAATCTCATCTCCACCCTTTCAGTCAAGTCCAGAAATGTGTCTGGCTGCAGACAATTGGCGTCACGGCTGCAAAACGGAGACTCCCAGGGCTGGGAGTAACTTCGAGGTCCTCCCATCCATCCTCTTGCCTTCAGGGGGGGACATCCTCCTCCAAAGCCCAGCCCAGCCAAGGGGAATGATATCTTCCCCCTAAAGACTCCTCTCCTCTCCCTCAGGCCTTCATTCCTGTGGGGAGCAGTTCCAGCCAAAGACGTCTTCCCAAGGATCGGAGAAATCTTTAATTCTGCCTGCCCTTCTGATAGCAGCACCCTTAGGAACCTCCCCGCTCCCAATTTTAAGTCATTGCAAACTGGGCTGTCTTCTCCTGGGATCCACTTTAGTCCCAAGGAAGGACTTTGACTGGTCTTGTTTGGGCCACATGCCCACTTTTGGACCAATCGCTGCTGCCAGGGAAATGGGTGCAATCATTGACCAAGTCTGGGTCATGTGGTTAGGGCATCGAGGTTTCGTGATTGACAGAGTCATATGGGGAAGAAAAGCAATTTCCTAAAGGAAGTGAGGTGGCTAATATTAGACAAAGGATGGAGTATGGAGGATGCTGGACGGAAAAGAGCAAGAGATATCCATCCCAGTCACGGCCACCATCACTTCCATCGCCATCCACTAACATTCACTGAACCCTAGTGTGGGCCAGATTCCAGGAGGAATTCATTCATTCATTCATTCATTCATTCATTCATCTGTTCATCATGCACCAGCTCTGTACCAGGCCCCAACCTAGAGATATAATGATGAGACAAATGCCTCTTGTCTCATCACAGATGGAGACTCAAGTCCTAGTTTAGCCTAGAGGGGCAGAGCATTAAACAAGCCATTCCTTTTTTCTGGGATAAGAGCGTTGATAGGAGAATATAAGAAATTCGGAGCAATGCCAGCTAATGTAGTTTTGGAAGAGTGGTCAGGGAGGGCTTCTAGGAGGAAGTAACAGCTAAGTGGACACCTAAAGGAACAGTAGGAGGTAGCCACGGGAAGCATAAGAAGAGGTTCCAGAAGAGGTGGTGCTGGGAGGAGCAGAATTTCTGTCCCCTTGGAGTTCATGTGCTGTGGGAAGACAGGACATAAACCCCTTCATTCTTCTGTTCTTCCTTCTCTCGGCTCATGCCAACCGAGCACCAGGGAAAATAGTGAGGGGCCCCAGGCACAGGTGCGGTCTTGATGGGATGAGCTCACTAGGTAGAAATGAAACCACAGGTCCCCTGTTCTCAGAGCTCGTCCCTTTAACCACTGTCTCCATAACTACTACTGTGTGGGTATCCTGAACAGTGCTCTCGTGATGGCCTCTCACCCCTGGAGAAGGTTCACACCCATGGTCCTTGGCCGGAGTTGGCCTTGTCCTCTCTCCTATGTTCAAGAGAGGTAGAAGAGGAAATAAGTCACGAGTGCTGATGAAAAGGGCGGTAAGTAGACCAACTTGGGCAGGGCGAGTAGGAGATGGGGGTTTGGTCTGGATGTCAAGACAGGAAATAGGATTCAGGTCCTCCTTCAGCCACAAACACGCCTGTGACCTCGGGGAAGCTCCGCCCTTCTCCAAGCCTCAGCAAATTCTTCCATGGAGACGGGGGGAGCACGTAGGCCTTGATAATGCACCGGTCTTGTTCTGACGCGTCAGGGTGCCTGGGCGGGTGGCCCTTTCTTCGTGGATTGGGTGGGGATGGCGGAGGTGAGGTTGCTTTGGGGCTCCTGGCTCTCGGCCGCGCCGCCTGCAGCCTTCAGGTCCTGAGTCATCTTCCAGGCAGCAAGTGACCTCTCCATACCCCTGTCTCCCCCCAGCCCCGTGACCCTGGGCGGCGCAGGGCCAGGCCGTCCCAGGCAGACGGCACAGTGCAAATCACAATATTGACCCAGCACGCAGGAAGTGGGGAGGACAGGCCGCTGGGGTTCCGGGCCCGGGGGAGACAGCTGTCTGAGTGATGAGCTTGGAGCCAAGCTCTCCCTCCCTCCTGGGTCACCCCCTCTGCCTGCCTGCCAGGGCTGTTCCTCCCAGCTCCAGGGCCCCCTCCCCAGACCTCCCTCCTACACATTCCCCCAGCCCAGGCCTGGGAGCTGCTGGTGAGCCCTGTGGCCTCGGGCCCTCTCCAGAAAAGGTATAGGCTCCCCTGGCCTTCCTGGCTTCTGCGGGGCCAAACTGGTCTGCACCCTCACAGGCTGCTGGCCTTTGGAATAGTCCTGCCTCCCATCTAACAGACGGGGATGCTGAGGCTCAGAAAGTTAGTCAGCTAGTCATATCAGAGGCAGCATTCAAACTCACATCTGTCGGACTCCAGGCCTGTGCTCTGCCTGCTACCCAAGAGTCTTTTATCTTTGGTAATGATGGTAGTGTGAATAATAAACCACTAACTTTGAGAAGTACTGATCTCACTCAATCCTTACAACAACTCTATGAAGGGGTCAGTTATTACCCTGACTTTACAGATGGGAAAGTAAGGAGGCGAAATAACTTTCCCAAGGACACAGCTAGCACGTGGCAATATGGGGATTAGAACTGAGGTTTGCCTGATCCCCAAATCTACGCTTTATCTGTCTGGACAAGCTTCAAAGAAGGAGGGGCCCATCCTTAAAAGTCTGCTCAAAGGCTGCCTCTCCACCCCCACCAAACCTTAGGACCACATTCTGCATGTGTGTTCCGTTGGTACTTGCATTTGCAAAGGGCTTCCTTAGGGCAGCCTCACCCAAAGCCTTACCTGCCAGTGGTGAAGTTCTGGGTGGGTATTGCTTGGGGGCCTGGCCCATGGGACTCAGAGGCAACCACTCAGCCTGCTGATGGGTCGAGCTGCACCAGGAAGTCCTGCTAAGCGCTCGGCAACCTCTGGGGAGGCAGTAGGGCAGCAGAAATACCCCTGGGTGTGGAAGTAGGGACCTGGGGTTGCTCCTTGCCTCTCAGAGATCTCCTCATCTAGAGAGAGGCTCAGGGGCCATTTGAAGGGTTACTCCCCAATACCAGAAAGCGAGGAGGAAGTTTGGCTCGTGTTATTCCCAGCTCTCTTCGTGTGAGCTGGGTGTGGATGGGGACAGGACTTATGTGTACTTTCATCGGGCTCTGCTTGGGTATGATTATACACGGGGCTTGCTCTATACGGAGTCACCGATCAAAATCTGCCAGCATGCTTATTCTAGGATGCCGTCGAGGATGCTGTCTGAGTTTTTGCATGAAGAACCACAGGGAAAATTTACTCAGAACTCGGTGTAGGCAATTTGCACGAAGTCTGAGAAAATGGTATAATATTATAGCATGGACACTGGTGTGTGTGTGTGTGTGTGTGTGTGTGTGTGCGCGCGCGCACGTACATGCCCATGCCCGCCTGAGTGTTTACTTCTTTGTTTGGCCCCGTGAAGCTCAGGGCTAAAACTGTGACACACAGCAGTGCAGGACTGTCTGATCCAGCTCACCTCCCCTGCCCCACTTCACTGGCTCCAGTTGTAGTAGCTGCCATGTGCTGAGTACCTGCCGTGTAGCAGGTACGACCTGTGCTAATTTTCTCATTTCCTTGTGCCAAGGTAGAACTTGACTTTCAGAACGCGGACAACGCTATCATGGATTTCATTGATTAGTGATGTCTGCCCCAGGCACAGGAAGGAAAGTACTGGCACAGATACCTCATATTTACCTTCCCTCATTCATTCACTCAATGTATAAAATTGCGTGCATTCATATTTTCGATTTGGCTGCATGTAATTTCGCGGTCTGCCTTTAAACCTTTGTGGAATAAGATTTTGTATAAATAAATAACGATGATTCATGGCAAATAATTATAAAGTGCGTCCACATAGGTTATATATACACCATGTCCTCATGATACCCTTGTAGAAGAAAGTGGGTGGGCCGTTACAAAGGCAGAAACTCAGGTTCAGGGTCAGGACCTCTGTTAGCCCATAGCGCACCTTCGCGTATATTAGAAAAACAGGCGATCACGGCTTGATAAGCACAACACACAATGGATTCACCTCATTGCTCCAGGTGCCCTTGTTCCGTGCACGAGCTGAGCAACCACTCACGGCAGCCCTGTTTCACGTCTTGCCGAATCCCACGGTTATGTCCCCCGCTGCAAATCCAGTGTTCGTTTTACTGCGCACAGCTCACAGACCACAGTCCGGGTCCTGGACACCCATTCGGGCTCCAGGGCAGATGGTATTCGGTCTGAAGCTAGGTGAGGGGGTGGGAGGAAGAGCCGTGTTAACAACTCAGCCTGTGTGTGTGCCACAAACGAGCACGATCGCTTCTGGTGCCTGCCCCCTGCCTGCCGGATCCGGTGAGGATCTTGGGCTATGAATAGTCCCAGTGAGGCCCCCTCGGAGGACCTGCTGGACACCCCCAAGGCCCTTCCTTGGCCTCCACCCCAAGCTTGCTGCCGGAAAATCAGGGGCGAGGCCTCCTCCTTGGCGCCTCCATCCTGCACGTTTCTTCCCTCTCGCTTTCCGCCTGGGATTACCACTGGGGTTGGGCTTCTGCACGCTGCTGTCGCTTGGGCCCCCACACAGGATGCTTGAAAAACATCTCTCTGAAAGCAGAGAAAGTGTGAGCCTTCGAGAAGGAGGGTGTGGAAGGAGAGAGGTCCTGGGAGGGGGGGAAATTTACAACATTCATTTGGCCAGTTCTGGGGACAGCATGAAGCCGGTGAGGAAAGCCTTCCGGAGGTGAGCGCCTTTGGTATTTGACTGCTTAAAATTGAATGTCAACACATCGGCGCCCTTGCCCTTGGAGGTCACGTCCACCACCCCCTCCTTTGACAGATGAAGAAACTGAGGCCCAGGACATAAAGCGACTTGTCTGAGCCCGTACAGCTGAGCGAGGCATCCCAGGCACTGCCCGCGAAGGCACTGAATGCTTGCTGAGTGCTCCAGACACCGTGTCAGGGGCTGAGAACTGGGACAACGTGGCTGCTCAGCTCGGCTCCTTTAACTGTCAGCTTACTATGTGCCAGGCTGTTCCTTCTACACTTCACAATCTTCCCGTGAAGACAGAGTTACTATCCACATTTTATAGATAAGAAAACTGAGGGCCGGAGAGCCTGAGTCACTTGCCGAAGGTCACACAGCACCACGGTGAGGGAGAAAGCCCTGTGTCGAAGTAGGTAGGAATTCGCCCTCTGGAGTCCAACAGGCCTGGGTTCTGTTACCACCACCCACTGGCTGTGTGACCTCAGCCAAGTTACTTTGTGTCTTTGAGCCTCAGTGTCCTCATCTGTAAAATGGGGATAATAATCATAGACTGTTGTGAAGATTCAGTAGGATAATACATGGGAGGTGCTTAGCACACTCTTGTGATATATTTATGTTCGATAAATAATGCCAACATCAGTACTATTGTCACTGTCAAGATTATAGGCAGCTATAGTAGACATTTGTTGGGTTGGCTACCAGACTCCAACCTCCAGATTCCTTGGGATGAGTGGCTTCTGTCCTTTGTGTCATATTGATGGTGATGGTGGCAGTGGGGGCTAATTCTAGGTACTCTCCTCCCTCCACTGCCATCCTCTCCTACCCCAGTATAGCCCAGACCCTGACGTGACCAGTCGATTCTGCTCTGCTGAGTCTTTGAGTCTTTGATTGATGATTTGACACTGTTCAACATCAGTTGGGGACTTTGTTTTTGTATCAGAGGTTGTTTCAATGTTCTTATTGCCTTTTTCTGCTCCCAGATGCTCATTTATTTATTCATTCAGCGGTTGGCCTGGGAACACCGCTCTGGGCCAGGCCCTGTGTTGGGAGCCTGAGACACAGTGACACATTATGGGCAGAGTCCCTGCTCCCTCATCCTCAGCCTTCCTGAGTCCCCCTGGGACCTGCCACTCCTGAGCTCACTTCTCCAGCCTCTTGTCGGTCGGTTCAAGGTGCCCTGTGCTCCTAATTTCTCCCTCGCTTCTGTCAGCCAGAGCTGATTAGCTAGAGCCTGGCTAACTCTGGGCAGCGGTGAGATAGCCCTTCAAGCAGCTCTATCTCCTGAACCTGGGCTCATCCCCTGGCATCACCCTGCTTCCTAGTACCCAGAGTTATCTCAATGTCTGTGCCCAGGGGACACCACGATTGACCTGAGTAGGACCAACCAGGTCCCTGGATTCATCTGAGAAGAGGAGGGTATAGCCGAGACTTTGAGATGCCACAAAATTATCTGACAACAGTGGTTTCCAAACTATATCCTTTAGAACTGTGCATGGTGGATGGGATTGGGAGCGGTCGAAGAGGCAGTCGAGTGCGAGTTCACCCTTCTCCCTCATACCATGCCTGTTTCAACCAGAGTGGCTTTAATTAGTGTGATATTTAAGAAGCATGGGCTCTGGAACAACGCTGCCTGGGTTTGAGACCTATCTCTACCACCTGTGAGCTGCATGACCTTGAATAAGTCATTGAATTACTCTCTGCCTCAGTTTCCTTATCTGCAAAGTGGGAATGATGATCCTTCTCACTGTGAGGACAGAATATATGATGTGAAATGTTCAGAAAAGCACTGGCCTATGGTGAGTCTTTACCACGTAGTAGCGACTATTACTACCTACTTTACATACTGCGTTTCGATGGATTATTCCATGGGGGAAAAGGGGTCTTTTTTGTGGCTGAAGAAATGGTTGAAAATATCTGCCCCAATGTCACTTGGGCATCACCCCCTATGCTTGCCTGATGCTCGTGTCCTTCTCCAGCACAGTTCTTTTCTGCGGAACTTTCCAGCTCTCGAAATCACTCTGGACTTGTGAGGTGTCACTGACGTGCTCATCCTGGGCCATTTCAGGGTGTCTGGCCATGTGGCTGGTGTGCAGAAGCAGGTGGCCGCTGCCCTGCTCCGGGGCTGAGCTCCCTGGACCGCAGGTTCTGGTCTCCCTCGTAAGATGGCCCTTTAGCACAGGTGTTTGGGCAGCTTGGGGCTTGATTGGGCTCTGGGCTCTGCTCCTTCTCTCCACATCAGGGACCCCTCCCCTAATCTTAGAGGAGAGGAAGAGACCATGATGGCCCCTGCCAGGGGAGGGAGGTTTGGATGCCAGCTCCCAGCTGATGGAGAGCGATCCAGCTCCTGCTTTCCTGAAAACTCCCCTTTTCCCTTTCTTTGCCCAGAAATTGTGGCCAGAGGGGTCCCAGAGGGGGGTTAGGACAGTTCCCGCCTGTGTCCACCGGGCCAAGCCTCTTGTGCTGACTTAACTGAAGAGTTAGGACGATCAGGAGGCCACAGCCCAATTTGTTCCATGAAGCGAATGGGAAACTCTGAAGTCCGAGGATTCTGTCCTTGTGTCAAGCACTTTTCTTGGCTGGACCTCCGTTCCGTCATCTGAAATATTTATGCGTCAGGAAGCAGAGCTGATCCCTGGGCAGGTGCCAAGTTCTGTGCCTGGTGCTGGGGATGCCAAGATGCCCCATGTAGGTCATTGCCTAGGTCCCTGGCCTTGAGGAATCAAATCAAGTGGATAATCTGATGTGGAAACATAGCCCTGCCAAGGACAGTGACATGGAGTGGAAAATGTGGACACCGATTGAAGGAAGAAAATAATATGTGCCAAACATCGTGAAGAGAGGTGAGAAGACAGAGACATATTAGGAGATATTCTTACTTTTATTGATGAGTCATTGATGAGATATTGCCTGAAGTTGACACAGGAAGAAATAAAAGTGTGTTTGTTGTATATAATATGGAGGAAACGACCAGAAGAACTAAAACAAGAAATAATGATAATCAGTACTACTGAGTGTTCATCGTGCACCGGGGGTGCATTAATTAAGTGTGCATCAATTCGCTGACTCCTTACAACGATCTTATACGGTAGATGCTATTATTATCATCCCCATTCTATGGATGATGAAACCGAGGCACAAAGATGCTAAGTATCTGGCTCAAGGTACATAGGTGGTAAGTGGTGGATGCCGCCTGTGAACCCTGGGACGTCTGGCTGCCAGAGGCCTGTTCTTACCCATCAAATACTGGTCCTCTCAAAAAAAGCTTTCTGGATGATGTAGCTGGGGCAGGGGGAGGGGCAGAGACCCTTTTTTTTCTTTCTTTACTCTTCTCTACTAATATATTTGTTACCATTTGCACGAATCGCTTTGTTTAAACACATGTACAAATAAACAGCGAAGAGCACTAGAGTCAGAGAGAGATGGTGCCTGCTCCAGCTTTGCTATTTATTGGCTTCGTGTTCTAGAATAAAGTACTTAACCTCTCTGTGTCTGTTTCTCGGTTTGGAACATGGGGATGATCAAAAGCTGATAATAAAGGGAAGAGGACTTAGTGAGCTCATGCATGGCAATCCTTGAGCTCACGGTGCTCAATAAATGTCAGCTTCAGTTAGGCCTGGGATCAGCGTGGCACAGAGGGGAGGAGGAAGCAGCTGCATCTGAGGCAAGGCTTCTCAGAGGAGGTGGTGCTCGAACTGGCTCTTAAAGGATGTACAGCGGTGCTCCAGGTGTAAGGGCAGTTCAGGCAGAGCAAGTACAGAGGCTTAGAATTGCATGGTGGATTGGGAACAGCATATTGTTCAGGAGCCCTGAAAGGTGAGTTGGGATCTAGGAGGGAAGCAGCTGGAAGTAAGACCTGGGAGGAGAGCAGGGGCTCCTCATGTGGGCCTTGTGGCCGGGCAATAGGGAGCCATGGAGGGGTTTGAGCAAGGGAGTGACCTGGTCAGCTTTAAGTTGTAGAAAGACAACTCAGCTGCCACATGGAGAATGGGCAGGAGGGGAGACCCTGGAGCCCGTGGCAGTCATCCAGGTGATGAGGCCTGGAAGAGGGAGACGGATCATCAGCAGTGCCCTCTGACCTGGGCCCAGCAGTCTTCACTCTGGTTCCATCTGGGGAGGGTGGCCGAGCTGACCTCCACCCCACAGTTCAAGGCCATTGCTCTGAAGGCCTGCAGAGCCGGCTGGAGAAGAGGTCAACCCCAGCCTGGCGGGGGAAGCAGAAATATTTGCTCAGCTGCAAAGACAAACTCATGAGTCCTTCCTTCCACATGAATGGGAAAGACACTGGGCTGGGGTCGGCGTCCAGCATGGACCTCCCTCAGTTCTCCAAGTTTGCTCTTCCCCCACTTCTGCTTTTGAGCTGTGGAGAAAAAGTATCCTTCCTCCCTGAGATCTGAAGGTAGAGACCATGACTCTTCTTCCTTTTCTTCTCTAATCAAACATACCCAAGTCTTTCATCATTTCCTTTAATGACAGGGACTGACCTCTATTTTTATTTTTAGAGAAACGTCCAGATTCGGCAGTCATTGATTCACGTCTTTTTTCGGCTGGGTGACACAGACAAGGCACCACAAGGGTTTAGAGACGGGACTTTGATGTTGGGCAGGCTGAGCTTGAATCCCAGCTCTGCCACCTTTCTGCTACGTGGCCTTGGGCAAGTCACTTGATCTCTCTGCATCTCACTGGGCCTCTTCTCTAAATAGATACTCTAAACCCCTTTCTCAAAGGGTTGTTATAAAGTTTAAATGAGCAGCTATTTATAAAGCACTAGGACAGTGCTTGGCACATAGGAAATGCTTAATCAATGGTGGCTATTATTTTCTGTGTCTCTTGACATCTCAGTTTGTGTCAGCTTCCTACAACACGTGGTACCTGGCAGCTGAACATTCGCCAATTGCCATGACCTTGATTCAACCTTTCTGGGTGGACAGATGCCAATATGGCCGCAGAGATACTTGCCTCCTGCTGTCATGCCTGTGTAGTCCCTTCCCCTTCAATGTGACTTGTTTCTAACCAACAGACAGCGAACGTCATTGAATATCACCTCCGTGATTGTGTTACATAAATAAGATGGTCACTTCTTCTGCTAGACTC
>NW_006443568.1:12134841-12136677 GCF_000325575.1 Pteropus alecto | reverse complement strand
TTCCCATACTAGCTGGGAAGAAGAAGCAAGCTGCCATGTTGTAAGCCATCCGAGGAGAGGCCCAGGAGGCAAGGAATTGAGGGTGGTCTCCACAGCCAGCAAGCAAGACAGCCTGGGAGGAACTGAATCCTACCAACCACCACGTGAACTTGGAAGTGAATCTTTTGCCCATGACTCCTTCAGACGAGCCTCTGCTCTGGCTGACACCTTGACTGCAGCCTTCTAGAAGACCCAGCTAAGCTGTGCGCCCTGACTGCTGAGCCACAGAAACTGAGGGAATAACTGTGTGTGGTTTTAAGGGCACTAAGTTTGTGGTAATATTGTTCTGCAGGAACAGAGAACTAATGCAGATTCTGAAGGTGCGTTAGGGCAAAGCCACGGTGGGCTGGCAGAATTAGAAATGCTTTAAAACAGCTGGTGTGGCAGCATCGGGACGCAGCAAGGTGGCTTCGTTAATGATAACAACAACTAGCGACGACTGAATGTTTGCTGTGTTCTTTGCGCCAAATCCTTTAAATGCCCTAATTCGCCTAGTCTTTACCATAACCTTATAAACAACAACTACTACCCCATTAAACAGATGGCAAAGCTGGGGTTCACAACGGTTCAGCGAGGGTAGAGGCTGAGCTTCTGCCCATCTGTGACCTTCCTTGGCCCTTCTCAGGGTGGGGAATAGGGGTTACCTTATTCAGAGCAAGACACACCCGTGTCCCCAAGTCAGATCCACCCTGAGCTCAGGGGGAAATTTAAGCAGCAGTTTTCCCGAATGTTTGAGCCTCACCCCAAAGCGGTGCAGGAGCAGAGGCCTGGCCTTCACAGCGCAAGAAATGGGGAGGGCGCAAAGCCCGCAGGTCAGGGGTGTTTCATATGGACGTCCCCCCATCTCCCCAGCCCCGTCCACTTCTCTAAACCTAGTTAATCCTCCCCCAGAGCTCTCTCTCCAAGCTCGCCCATCCACCGTGTTCTGTATCCCTCTGCATGATCATGGCACCTAGCTCCAGAGCCTTTCTTCTGCACTGCAGACTCTGCCCTCTCAGAGGTGGCAGATATTAAATGGGTGCTGGGTGTGGGGAGGAGCCCTGGTCGTTCGAGTGGTTTTCTGGCGATCTTGGCGTTCCTCGGCACGAAGAGCACGGCCCCGAGCTCTGTCTTGATCTTCGCGTGGTGTTCTCCCTTTGCGCGTGTCTCTGTGTCCCAATTTTTCTCTTTTTATGAGACACGCATCGTATTGGATTTGGACTCACCCTATCTCAGGAGGATATCATCTTAACCAATTACATCTGCAACGGCCCTATTTCCAAATGAAGAAATCCTGAGGTTCTGCGGGTTAGGACTGCAACGGAGGAATTTGGGGGTGACACAATACAACCCATAACACTATCTGTGGCCTCTCCCTGTGGCTTGGGCTTCTCACAGCACAACAGCTGGGTTTCAAGAGGGAGCACTCAGAGCAAGTGTTCAGAGAGAGACAGGTGGAAGCTGGAAGGCTCCTATCGACCAATTTCTCTGAAATCAGACAGCATCACTTCTACTGTATTCTACTTGTCAAAAGTGAGTCACAGAGCCAGCACAGATTCACTGGAGGAGACCACGCAAAGGGGTGACTATCAGGAGGTAGGCTGGGAGCCATTTTTGGAAACAAGCTACCCATGACATGGCAAGCTCACATACGCCCTGAACCCCAGATGAAAGCATTTTCTATTCCGTTTTTGTCCATCCTGGGTAGTTCACAGGATTTGGCACTGGGATAGAGTTGCTTATAGTTATTAGTTATTTATTAGTTCATAAATCCTTGTTGCACTGAATTACATTGTGAAGGGGGCTGCTCCATCAGCA
>NW_006443568.1:12111082-12134826 GCF_000325575.1 Pteropus alecto | reverse complement strand
GACAGGGACCAGCCTCTTCTCAGTTGGCTCCTTGTCCCCCTGTGGGCCCCTTTCCTTGGGAACGAGGCTGGGGAGGGCCGGGTCCTGGGATCTGGAGGATCCAAAGCTGGAACACCACGGCCGCGTTTTCCTACCCACACACCTGGGCCTGGCACTCGCGGGGACCCTCCCCTCCCCTCCAAGGCAGGGTGGGTTTGCCAAACCCAGAAGGAGGGAGACCTCATTTGAAACTTTTTCCAGATCTTCCCAGTCGAGGTTCCGCAGCCCCACCTCTGCCCCAGGGAGGCAGAAAAGGCAACGAGAGGAAGAGAAGGAGTGGGTTTCCAGTCTGTTTATATTTCAGGCTATTTTGAAACCCCCTGAAGGCACTCGCACACAGGGGCGCATTTAATGCACCAGGAAGTGCCCCTGGAATGGAAACTGGAGTCGGAGGAATGCTGGGCACTGCATTGCCGTTCTGGTCTTCTGTCCCTTAAACAACCACCAATTCAGCCCCTTCAATGCCCAAGTCAGAGCGTCTCTGGCCGGAAGGGCTCGTAAAGGTCATCTTGTTTCTCCTTTCTCCTCCCTCCCCATCCAGCATTTACCCAGTGTCTCAGCATCTTCATCGTGTCAATTATAGGCTTCTTTTGGCCACAGTAAAAATAGCACCCAAGGTGATCTAGATGAAAAGTAAAGGGGGGATTTTATTGACTCAGTTCACGTCAAAGTCCGAGGAGAATTTAGCTTCAGGTACGGCTGGACCCAGCAGTTCCAACCATATCATCAAGGCCTGGGCTCTGTTTCCTTTGCATTATAAGGAGGCAAAATGGTGCCAACAGCTCCAGACTCTCATCTGCAACTCCTGCAGAAGATCTTAGGGTGCGATGTTCCAACTTCCCAGGCGTAGTCACATATATCACCTTCCACTCCTTCCCCAATTCAGCTACAAGTAGAGTCAACTTTGCCTGAAGTTTAGAGGTACCACTTCCACCCAACCCTCACCCCCACACAGCAAAACCATACATGCATTCTCATGCCAACAAATGGTACCCACGTTCTCCTTTTATACCTCTCCAGTGAGAGTTCGCCAGCGTGAAGTAGCCCTGTCCTTCGATACTTTTATTCATAATCATATGAATGCTTCAGTGTAGTTCTTTGTTTGCCTGCCTCCCTTATCGAACACCTTTCTTTTTGTATCTCTGGCACCGAGCACAGGGCCTGACACATAATAGGTGCTCAATGAATGTGTATCAAATGCAAAAATAATGTCTTCTATTACTGAGCACATACAAGTACCAGGTGTTTTATGTGTATTATCTCGTTTGATCCTCATGACACTCTCTAAGGTGAATAACATTGTCTCTCTTTTTATGTGTGAAGAAACTGAGGTTCAGAAAGGTTACGAAAGCACTTTAACCAAGGTCACCCAACAAGAAGATGCGGAGCTGGTATTCGAGCCCAGGTCTCTCTGAATCCTACCTGAGGCGGGACTGGGAGAAGCAGGGAGAGAAAGGCAGGGAGTAGGAAAGATGAAGGGCAGAGAGAGAAGAGAAATAAGGACGGGGGGAAAGGGGAAGGGATAAAACTTTGAAATGTTAAAAATTCTTTCCTCTGATGGTTACTCTTAGCTTGCTTTTTGGTCACTGGCTCCCTTAAGAATCTGATTAAAGTTAGTACTGTCTAAGGTGACAACGCATTAAAGTGCTATACACATGAAAATATTCAATAGAACCGAATGCTGTCAATACCGATGGAGCACACGAAGAGGATAAAACTAGATACATGAAGAAAAAAGATGATTTAATTTTGTTTGAGGTACAGAGTGCAGTTTAGAAAGAATTTCAGCTTGGGCCGTTGATGGCGGGCAAACTGCTTCTCTCCTCACATCTCAAGGGAGATTCATACGTCATCTTGAGCTGACGGGAACCAAATTTTTGTTATGCTACATGGGCTACTCATCTTAATAAGTGATTTTCTGTTGCGTTTGATGATGGTCTTAATAGAATAATAAGAGAGAAATATCAAAGTGAGGCCAGTGACCAAAGACAAGACGTGGCTGTTCTACAGTGGCCCCGATTCATGCCATTGTCTTTGTATTTGCTTTTAAAATTTAAATTAGGTGTCAGATTCGAGAGTGGGCTGTTGGCCTTTATTGCTGTGATTTTTGGAGTATGGAACAACTACATACAATAAAATGGAGGCCCTGTATGACAAGTGCACACGCAGGGGCCTTCCTGTGTGTGATTTCAGGGCTTTTGAAGAGTCTCTAAGTTTCATGACCATATGCATATAAGGAAATTACCCAGGACAAGAGAAGAACCACCTAAAAGCTTTAGAAAGAACAGTACTCAGAACTTACGTAGAGTCCAGGACAGTGCCTACTCCCACCTGCTAAACTGAGAATGCTTGTAATTCACAAGGCATTTGGTAGAGTCCTAGAAGGGTCTCCCCTCAGCAGTGGGAATAGTTATCCCTATACTGAATGCTGCTCTGGTCTCTCTGAACAAATCTCCACAGCAGGACCTGAAAAACTAAATACTGTTTCCAAATAATTTAATTGTGTCCCAGAACAAAGATTAAAAATTTAAAAATAAAAATGCAAAAATATTCAGTACTCAATGAGGCAACATCCACAATGTCTGGCATCTAATAAAAAATTACCAATCATACAAAGGAGCCAAAAAATACAACTCATAACGAGGAGAAAAACTAATAGAAACTAACCCAGAACTGATACAGGTGTTAGAATTAACAGATAAGTACATTAAAAACAGTTATTATAATTGTAACACATATTTTTTAGAAACCAGAGGAAAGATTGAACATGTTAAGTAGAGTAACAGAAGGGATACAAAAGGATTCAATAATAACATCTAGATATTAAAATTACAATGTCTAAGATGAAAAATACACTGGATGGGATTAATAGCAGAGTAGACATTGCAGAAGAAAAGATTAATGAACTTTAACACTAATATAAATAATAAAAATTATTTTAAATGAAACCAGAGAGAAACAAGACACAAAAATAAAAATGAAGAGAGCATCAGTGATTTGCAGGACAATCTCAAGCAGCTTAATATATGAGTAATGGATTCCCCAAAGGAGAGGAGAGAATGGAGATGAGAGAAAGAATAAAATATTTGAAAGAAAAATATTAAAAGAAATAATGACTGACGTTTTCTAAATTTGAGCCAAGAATCTTAAAGAACCTCATGCACAAGAAATATGAAGACAATGTTACCAAGTCAAATCTTAATCAAATTGTTCAAAACCTGTGGCAGAGAAAATCTTAAAAGTAACCAAAAAAACAGACACATAATGTACCAAGGAACAAAGATAAAAATGACAGCAGATTTCTTGTTGGGGACAATGTAAATGAAAAGTCACTAGAACAATATCTTTAAAATACTAAAAACAAAACAAAACTGTTTATCTAGAATTCTACACCAAGAAAAAGATGTTTCAAAATGAAGATGAAATAAAGACTTTTAAAGATATATAAAAGCCAAAATAGTTCTTTACCAGCAGATTCACACAGTAGGAATTTTTTTTTTTAAAGTTCTTTAGGCAAAAGAAAAACGATATCAGATGAAATATGGAATAAAAAGCACTAGAAGTAATAATTATAAAGATAAAAATACAAGACTATTCTTATTATTTAAATTTCTTTAAAAGATAACTGACTAAACAAAAACAATTAAAAAATGTAGAATTTATAGCATATATAGATGAAAAAAGTATGAAAACAACAGTACAAAAGCTGAGAGGAGAAACGGAAATATACTATTTTAAGGTTCTTACATTATTCATAAAATGATATAATATTACTTGAAAGTAGAATGAGAAGTTAATTATGTATACTATAAACTCTAAAGCAACCATGAAAATAACAAAATAAGTTATAGCTAATAAGCAAACAAAGAAGATAAAATGAAATCAATAAAGAGAAAGAGTTCTAAAAAATCCCTCCAATATTTGGAAACTAAATAATGCACTTCTAAAGAATAACCCAAAGATCAAAAAAGAAATTAAAAGGAAATTATAAAATATTTTTAAATAAATGAAAGTGAAAACACAGCATTCCAAAATTTGTGGGATACCACTAAAGCAGTACTTAGACAAAAATTTGTAGCACTAAATAGCTATATTAGAAAAGAAAAAAGTTCTGAAATCTACGACCTCAGCTATCACTTAAAGAAACTAGAAAAAGAAGATCAAATTAAAAGCAAAGTAAGCAGAAGAAAGGAAATAATAAAAATAAGAGGAAATAAACGAAATAGAAAACAGAAAAGTGAGAGAAACATGAATAAAACCCAGAGCTTGTTATTGAGAAGATCAATACAATTAATAAACTTCTCATCACACTGGTCAGGAAAGAGAGAAGACACAAATTACCATTATCAAGAATGAGAGAGGTGACATCACTACAAATTCTACAGATATTAAAAGGAGAAGAAAATATTATTAATAACTCTGTGCTAATAAATTCAATGACTTAAATGAAATATACAAATTCCTTGAAAGACATAGCTACCAAAAGTCACTCAAAAAGAAGTAGAGAAAAAGAAATAGATGTAGCTCTACACCTTATTTTTCAAATTGCAGTATAATTAGAAACCTTCCCACAAAGAAAACTTCAGCCTTCACTAGTGAATTCTACCAAACATTTAAGGAAGAATAAGATCAATTCTACATGAACTATTCCAGAAGATTAAACAGGAGGGAATACTCCCTTGTTCATGCTATGAGGTCAGCATGATTCTTAAACTAAAACCAGAAAATGACATCACAAGACAAGAAAACTGCAACTAATATCCTTCACGAACAAAGATGCAAAAATTCTTCACAAAATTTTATTAAGTTGGATTCAACAATATATAAAAAAGTAATATATCATAATTAAATCGGGTTTACCCCAGTAATGCAAAGTTGGTTTACCTACTGAATATTAATCAATGTAATCCACCATATTAACAAACTTAAAAAAAAAACTCTATGATTATCCTACTAGATGCAGAAAAGGCATTTGACAAAATTCAACATTGATTCCTTATGAAAACTCTTAGCAAGTTAGGAATAGAAAGGAACTTTCTCAACTTAATAAAGAACACTTACTAAAAACTAAAAAACAATAAAACAAAACAACAACAAAAAAATCAACAAACAAAAAAACCAAAATTACAGCTAAAATCATACTTCATGATGAAAAGCTGAATGCTTTCTTCCTAAGATCAGGAACAAGATGAGGATGACTGTTCTTATCACTTCTATTCAACACTATACTAGAAGTTCTAGCTAGTGCAAAAAGGGAAGATAAATAAGTAAAAGGCATCCAGATTGGAATGCAAGAAGTAAAATTGTTGCAGATGACATGAGATCGTGTGTAGAAAATCCAATGTATGCTAGAATTAATAATTAAGTTTAGCAAGATTTCAGGATATGAGATCAGTATGCAAAAATTAATTGTATTCTATATATTAGCAATGAATAAGGAGAAATTGAGATTAAAAAGCATAATTTACTCTAGCATCGGAAAATCCTAAAAAATGACGTGTAAGACCTGGACACTGAAAAATACAAGAAATGAAAGAAAACCTAAATAAATGGAGAAATATACTACGTTCACGGTTTAGAAGACTCAATATTGTTAAGTTGTTAATTCTCCTCAAACTGATCTGCAGAGCCAGTGCAGTCCCAATCAAATTCTCAGCAGGCTTTTGTGTAGAAATTGGCAAGCCGATTCTGAGATTCACATGGAAATGCAAAGGACCTAGAGTTGTCAAAGCAATTTTCAGAAAGAACAAAGTGAGAAGATTTATACTACTTGATTTGAAGACTTACTATAGAGTTATGGTAATCAACACAGTGGCATTATCACAGAGATAAATAGATCAATGGAATCGGAAAGAAAATCTAGAAACAGACTCACATGTATGGACAACTGATTTTGCAAAGGTGATTCAGTGGAGAAGAAAGAGTCTTTTTATTAAATGGTACTGGAACAACTGAATATCATCATCCAAATAAAGAAAGGACAAAGGAAAAGAAAGAAAAAATAATGAAAGCGAAGGACTTTTATCTGTACCTCAGACCATATTTAAAAATTACCTTTGTAAGATCATAGATCTAAATGTAAAAGTCTAAAGCTATAAAATCCCTAGAATAAAACAAAAGAGAACATCTTTGTGGTCTTGGGTTAGGCAAAAATTTCTTAGATGAGACACTGAAAGCACAATCCATAAAAGAAGAAATGGACAAATTGTACTTTCATAAAATAAAAAAAACTATGCAAAAAACATTATTATGAGAATGAAAAGACAAGCCACAGACTGGGAGGAAATTTTTCCAGATCATTTATCTGATAAAGGATTTATACCCAGAATATGTAAAGAATTTTCAAAACTATAAATAAGAGACAGCACAACCCAAATTTGTAAATGAGCAAGAGATCTGAACAGTTAGTTACTTCACCAAAGACGACATATGAGTGACAGATAAGCAAGTGACAAGACTCTCAATATTACTAGCCATTAGGGAAATGCAAACTAATGCACAATGAGATACCACTACACACTTATTAAAATGGCCGAAATCCGAAAGACTGACCGTATCAGGTGTTGGTGAGACGTGGCGCGCCTGGATCTCTCATATACTGCCGGTGGGAATGAAAAATGGTACAAACACTTTGGAAAATGTGTTTGGCAGTTTCTTATAAGGTTAACGTACACCTACCATATAATCTAGCCATTCTACTCCAGATATTTACTCAAGAAAAAAGGTCCATACAATGTTCATTGTAATAGCCAAAAAATGGAAACAATTAAATATCCACCAGCAGATGAATTGATAAACAGATTACGATACTATGGAATACTACCCAGCAATAAAAAGGTACAGACTCTGATCTATGAGACAACATGGATACATCTCGATCGTGGATACTATACGATTCCGTTTATACTAAATTCTAGGAAATACAGACTAACCTTTAGTGAAGGAAAGCAGGTCAGTGATTGCCTGGGTTGTTGGGGAAGGAGGAATTAGAATGGGGCTATCTCGTTTGTAGTGTGGGATACATATGTCAAAAATATCAAACTGTATACTTTAAATACATGCAGCTTAATGTAGCTCAATACAACTGTTCTTAAAAGCCACATGTACTTACTGGCTACCTACTATTTACAAATGATTACCTACTATTTTAGAGAGCATTTTTGAAACTACAGAGATGCATTCATTTACTTACTCAACAAACAGTTTTGAGCCCCTACTATACTTTCATATTCTCGATATGCACTCTACATAGTCGTATACTCCTGTAAGGTCCGGGAATAACAACAAAATAAATTTAAAAATTTCTGACCTCTTAGAGCTCGCATTCTTGGTGGAGGGCGTCATGAGTGGGGAGACAAATGCTAACTAACAATTTAAATATTTAATATGTCAGATGACGATAAGTACTATGAAGGAAAAAGAAGCAAGGTTAGGAAATAAAGAATGTGGGGTGGGGGTGGGGTTGCAATTTTAAATAGCGGTCAGGGAAAACCTAAATGTGAATGTGACGTTTGAGCAGAAACCCGAAGGAGATGAGGCGAGGCTTGTTGGGATCTGAGAAAAGAGACTTCTAGACAGAAGGAAGAATGTTGCAAAGGTCCTGAGGTGGGAATGTGCTCGGTGAATTGAGAAATAGTAAGGATTCCAGTGTGTCTGGAGTAGAGGGAGCGAGGAGATGAGGTCATGGTTGGGGCAGGTCAAGTTCAGCCATTGGAAGCACTTTGGCTTTTACAAACATGCCATGGATCCTGCCCCTAAGAGAGGGGCCAGGAAATCAATCAGCATTTTCTGTGGACCTACCATGTGTCTCCTGCCTCAGAAGTCAGAAAGACCAGGGCCCTGTACCATCCTATGGCACCCAGCCCCAGGCCTGGCACACAGTTGACATCATCAGATTGAGAGAGTAAATTGGGACAGGCTTCCTGGAGAGAAGCGTTGGAGCTGGGCTGTAAGTTATTCCCAAACTCTACAGTTGAAAACCAGTTTCCTGAGAAGCCAGAGGCAGCAGTAGGCTGAGCATCCCCTGAGGACGTAGATCCTGTGGATCCGTGTCAGCCTCTATCCCCAGGGCCTGACACAGCACCTGGCACACGGCAGGAACGCAGTCCATGTTTGTAAGATGAATAAATGACTGAAGGAAGGAACTAATGAATGAAAAAGTGGCACATCGGGGGCAGAGCCAGACACAGACCTTCCTTTCCTATCCAGGCACTGAGGTCAGAGAAACCAGGATTCAAATGACAGCTCCACTCGTTTCTGCGAGGCTGTGGGGAGGCCACTTGACTGCTCAAAACCTCAGTTTTGTCCTCAGAAAAATAGAGACAGTGATAATATCTACTTCACAAGGTACCTATAAGGACTAAATAAGATAACCTTGCAAAGTGCCAACCACGTAGAGAGTACCCGACAGGTCATCAGCTTGGTTTTTATTGAATATTACAGGTGATAGGCTCTGTTCTAAGGGTTTTTCATGTGCTAATTCTAAATTTAATCATTACACCAACCCTATGAAGTAGGTACCAATCTTCTCAACCCATCTAACAGATGAAGACACAGAACCTCAGAAAGGTTCAGCAACCGCCGAGGTCACACGGCTAGCACGCGGGGAAGCTGGGCTTCGGATCAGAGTCCACGCGTATAACGACCATTCTGTTCATTCTCTCCCTTCCCTTCCTCTAACCAGGCTGAGGACTGGGGCTTTGGTCACTTGGCACTAGGGAGCTGTTACAGCTCTTGAGGAGGAGCAAGATGATCTGACCTTCCCCTGCCTTCTGCCTACGGCTGGAGGCACACGTTCGGGAACCGAGGGAGCGAGGAGGGCATCTGTGCCAGAGAACTCTCTCCTCCGTGTGCTCTCAGCTGGGCTTGCCGCATCCTTGAAGGAAATTGGGGAACGAAGCCCTGAGAGCCAGGTCACCCCTGTGCTTAGTCAAGAGTCAGCTGATTTCTTGGATAAACCTTGGGGTCCCTAGCCTGTCCCCCAAGAGGGACTCTTGCTGGCAGTGACCTGCCTGGGCAGGGAGGAGACCAAAGAGGTGCCTGGGGCGGGTTGTCTGGGCGGGTCTCACGGCAGCTGTAATTGTTGGGCAGCAGAGTCCAGGCTGGGCCCTTTATGGAGACATTTATAGCCAGACCGTCTGGGGGACAATTCAAGTGGTTTTCTCTCTTTTGTGTCCCTTTAATAAGCGAGAAGAAGAGACATCAAATTAAAGCGGATGCTGGAGAAACTTGGCTTTGCTGCGAGGCTCTGGGGAGGTCAAAGGAAGGTTATTTTGCTCTCTAACCCGGAGGCCTGGAGTTTTTACCACATGCTTTTAAAATGTACAGACTCAGATGTCAGGGCTAGTCGGGCCTTTGAGGTCACCCAAACCAACTCTTATTCTTGTGCAGTGATCCCTGCTGGCACATTTGCAGCCTTCCAGGGATGGGGAGCTCACTACCTTTAAAACAGCCATGCTGTTGATAGACAGCTCTCCATACTCTCTCTCCTTGGGAGCTGTGGGGACAGACCTGGAGTAAGGGCCCATATCTGATGCTCACCAGTGTTAACGTCCGTGCCTGAGCAAGGACTCTCACCCCTGTGGGTTCCCACCTTTGTCAAACATCGCTCCTTCATTCAAAATACATTTTATCTTAGCCTGGACTTATCTGGAAGCAGACTCGAGACAAGAATTTGAATACGCATATTTGGGAGGTGGTCCTAGGGAGAAGGGGAGACTGAGACAGGGAAGGTGTTGTGGATTGAATCGTGTCCCCTTCCCCCCAAAGAAGTTAAAGTCCTAACTGCTGGTACTTGTAACTGTGACTGTTTCTGGAAATAGGGTCTTTACAGATGTAATCAAGTTAAGATGAGGCTATGTTAGGTTAGGGTGGATATTAATTCAATGACTGGCGTCTTCATAAGATGAGGGGAATTTGGGCACGGGGACACACGCAGAGGGAAGACAGCTATGCGAAGACAGAGAAACACACAGGGAGAACGCCATGTGATGACAAAGGTAGAGATTGGAGTTACGCCGCCACAAGCCAAGGAATGCCAAAGACTGCCGGCTGCCACCTCCGAGGTGGAGGCGTGGAACAGACTCCACCACGGAGCCCCCAGAAAGAACCATTTCTGCCGACACCTTGATTTCAGACTTCTAGGCTCCTGAACTGTGAAGAATACGTTTTTGTTGTCTTAAGCCACCCCGTGTGTGGCCTTTTGTTATGGCAGTCCCAGGACACTCACGCAGCACAGAAGGAAGCAATAAACAAGAAGGCCGCGTGAGTGTCCAGCAGATTGCTACTGTGGGAAACCGAGGCTGGGTCCCCCGGGGAGCTCAGGGGGACAGTGGATAACTTGCCCCAGAGTTAACCCAACCAAGGGGAAGAGGCTGGGGTATTCATCCACCAGCTTCCATCTGTCCTTGTCTGAAGGATGCTCCCGGGAGTACTGACCCCCGACACCCTGGCCTGACCAGTGGGTGGACAGGGCAGGCTCAGGAGGCCAAAAAAGCCCTGGCTGAGAATTGCAGGTGCTGGCAGTTGGAAGTATTGGGGACTGAAGCACAGAAAAGGGGTGTTGAGGGAATGTGGGTGAGGCACCGGCAGTGTCTGCCAGATCTTTGTTGGGTGCCTACTGTGTGCACAGGGCACCATTCCAAGTACGTGGAATGCAGCTCCCTGGGCCCGACTTTGTAGGGCTGACACTCCTACAGGGAGACACTCTCAGTGAGCCAGGAGGCAGCATTATGCCCCAAAGAGCAAAAAGGGGGCACACAGTGATAGGTGGTCGGGCAAGGTCCTTGGGGATGGCCCTGGTTGAGCCTGGCTAGTCAGAGTAGACCTCGCTGAGGAGATCTGAATGTGGAGAAAATCTAAAATTCAGACATCTGGTGGAACAGCATTCCAGGCAGGGGGAACAGCCAGTGTAGAGGCCCTGAGGAGATGGAGGGCTGCTGTGAAGATTAAGGTAGCTAACGGACTCATCGCGGACCTGGAGCAGAGGCGCTGGCAGGAACCGGGCTTCTCCCATCCCGTGCTGTGTTCCCAGTTCTGCCCTCTGGCATATCCACTCCTGTTTCAGGAAAGCCCTTGAGGGGATCTGAGCACAGGGGCCAGGTGGATGGACTTGAGCTACCCTCTTTCCTGCCCCTCACAAGCCCTTTGACCTTGGACTAGACCTTCAGCTCTGCATCTCACTTTTCTTCTCTGTAGAATGGCCATAACAACTGTGTCCACCTCATCGGGTTGGGGTGGAGTTTAAAGGCCGCTTTTTCCCAGGCAGAGAAGGGAGGATTCCTCATACTCCTACCCCTGCCCAGAACCCCACATTCATTCCTTTGAGAGGCTGGAGAACTGTCAGCAAATGTTCTTTGTCGTGAAGGAGAGCCCTCAGTTGTCCAATTAATTGAATAGCATTGTTGTAGATCTTTAATTCATCCATTTTAGAAAAGACCCTGGGAATGTCCAAGACCCCTAGAAGGAAGGAAGAAACAGGAACTGAGGGGTGAGGGGTGAGGGGCACGGCAGAGACTGCTCAATATGTTTCCCTTTCGATCCTCACAACAAGAATGGCAGGGGGTGGGGTGGGGAGCAGATACTTTAATCTCAATTTTTTGTTACACAGTTAATACGTGCTTATTGGTTTAAACTTTTTCCAATAACTGAAGCGTATATAGAGTATGAGATGAAACCACCCACCTCTCCCCTTTCCAATAACCCTTCTCTTTCCTGTTGGGGCGTTTCTTCCCAAACTTTTCCATGCACAGCAAACATGTAAATGTAGGTTTCGGTTTCTCGTTTTTAACAAATATGGGAACATATTTGCCTTTCTCACTTAATGTACGGCGGACATCTTTCATTATCCATAACCCCGAGGTAGAATGATCGCCCTATTTTGTTGACATGAGAACCAGGCTTGGCGAGGTGAAGCGTTTGGCTCAAGGTCTTGCACGGCTGCGTGGCAGAGCCGGGACCGTGTCTGTCTGAATCCGGGGCTGCGGGCCTCTCCTCCGTGCTGACAGAGGCCTTGGCCGTCCTTCGCATGTCAGCAGGACCCATAAGAGGAACTTCCTTCTGGAGGGAGGCAGAGAGCTGAGAGAGCAACTGGGAGGAGCAGACCTTTCCAGGGGTAGGAGGTGGGAGGACAGGGGTGACTGTGGGGCTCGTTCAGGGAGGGGAGCCCCAGCCAGGGGAGGCACAAGCCTCCTTCAGGTCTCTTCCAGGTTCCCGCCAGGCTCACTTACCTTGGTGACATCCTTACTTCCCT
Source organism: Pteropus alecto (assembly GCF_000325575.1). Classification (NCBI taxonomy): domain Eukaryota; kingdom Metazoa; phylum Chordata; class Mammalia; order Chiroptera; family Pteropodidae; genus Pteropus; species Pteropus alecto. The sequence continues at coordinate 12,122,537 of NW_006443568.1, read as the reverse complement.
GTCTGTCTGAGCCAGCCCGAAGCTCTGAGCCCTGCCCAGCTGGTGCTGGATGCCATGCAGCTTCTCTCTCACCCCATCCATGGCTCGGTATGCATGTGGGTAGAGCGGTCAGCATTTGCCTGTCTGCCATCTGTGTAAGCTCAGAGGCATCAGGTCTTCTCCCTCCCCAATGGATGTTGGGATCCCCTGAAGCCCCGCAGAAGGTAATTGTTCACCTTTTGCTTGGATGACTCCTGAGATGGGCAGATCATTACCTTACGTGCTGTCTGGGACAGCTACGATGGTTGTTGAGATAGTGGAATGAGCCAGATCCAGGTGCTTGTGGGGAGGAAGGGATAGATGACGGATGTAAAGTCTGTTCCAGTAGTTTGTGAAGGTGGGAGGGCTGAATGAGCCTCAGTTTCCCCTTCTGGCTTTATTTGTCTCAGTGTTTATCTAACTGCAGGTCAGAAACCATTAAAGAGCCATGGCATTAAATCAGTGGATTGGGAGCAGCATTTTGCAAAAACAATAGGATAGACTATATTCCCACGCAGTTAAGGATAAGACTTGTTTCTTGAAATTTTTGCTGTCAGCATGGAGGCGGCATGCTGGTGCGGTGGGCATAGAGGGGTCCATGTAAGCCTGGTGGGGGCAGGAGCCTTCGGCAGCACTGAGGGTGGCCTGGAGGGGCTCCCAGGCCCAGGCGCCTCTTCCTGCCCAACCCACACCAAGCAGGGGCCCCAGGGGCGGTGGGAACAGGGAGATCCTCTCCTCTCTCCCCGTGCATCCAGTGGGCTCTGAGCAGGCCCATAAATCGTCTGCCCAGAGTCAGGGGCATAGAACTCTCTGATTTATGCCTCACCGGGCTGCCCCCTATGCCTCCCTCTTGGGCTTTGTGGGGCCAAGGCCTGGCAGGCTGCTGGCTCCAGACAGCCCCTGCGGTTGCCGTGGCGACCGGTTCAGGCTGGGCCATTATCCTCGCCCCTGCCCCTCCTTCCCTCCCTCATGCTCTCATCAGGGCTGGCTTTTTAACAGCACCAACTAGGCTTCTCCTCCATGAACCTGGCCCTCCCCTCGGGGTGCCCCGCATCTAGGGGGTGCCCATGCATGGGTGTCCCAGTGAAGCGCAGATGTGAAATATGCTAAGATGGGGCAGCCTGGGATGCTGAGTGGCAGCCTTCAGATTCCGGCAAACCAGGGTTTGAATCCTGCTCCTCTACTTCGAGGCTGGCAATCACAGTGCCTCCTCCCACACACTTGTGCTTATTGTCAAGAATCCGGAAGAGCCTACAGGGGAAGTGCCGGCCCTTTCACTGGGGCGTAAACCTTGGTAAGTCTCCATCACCTCATCTGTGAAGTGGGTGATGCTCTCTCCCAGAGTCTGTGGCAGTGTCCTACGGTAGGAGCTCCATAAATGTGAGTGGATAAATGTCAAAATTCTTAAGTGAGAGTGTAAGTGTGGTAGACTCAGTATGAACACAAATCCTTTGACACGCTCCCCTCATTGGGATATGGGGGTTCAATTCTCCTCCCCAATCTGAACTGGCCTTAGCGTTCACTTGTGCCCAACCGAATGTGGCAGGGGTGACGGTGCCAGCCTGCCCAGGCAGGCCAGAGAGATCCCCAGGCCACCCTGTAAGAATCCGACGATGCTGAGCACACAGTGCTGGGGAGACCAGGAGGAGGGACCCTGAGCCTCCACGGAGAGAGAGAGACAAAGATGCCCGGCTGGCCCCCACTTCTTCCTGCACCACGTGTTGGAGTCATCCCAGTGGAGACAGATGAGCTGTCCCTCCCCAGCCCCGCCCAAATTGCAGGTTCACGAGCAAAAAAATAATTATCATTGCTTTAAGCCACTAAGTTTTGGGTCGATTTGTTCTGCAACATGGAATTTTGTTTTAAAACAAAATATAAAGCCCTAGCCCCATACCTATCACATAAGACGTGCTCACTGAAGCATAGTCGTAATAGTAGTAGTATCAGCTGTTGTTCCTGAGGGGAAAAATAGTCTAATTTATTCAGAATGGAGGCTCTGGAGGCAGACTGCCTGGGTCCAGATTCCAATTGCTAACTCTGCAACCCCGGACCATTTCTTTCCCTCTCGAGTTTTTTGTTTTTTGTTTTTCATCTCTACAGAAGCAATAATGACAGTTGACCACTTTGTAGGGTTATTCTGAAGAGTTAATGAAACGCTGCGTATAAAGCCCCGCCCGGCACAGAGTGAGTGCCGGCATGGGACGGCCACCACCAGCCTGAGCACCAGCATCTCATCTGTTTAACACTTAACGTGCACTCTCTGATGTTATAAGACCTTAGAAGGGTCAGAGCTGGAAGGAACAAAGCTGTTGTGTGCAGCCCTCCATCATGCAGATGGGACTGGTTGCTAGTGGAGGCTTTGAGTTATGATATTTTTATCTTTAGAAAGAGCTCTGGGTGGCCCATCTGAAACGAAATAAATAATAACTATGACAATGGAGGAGGGAGGGTGAGGGGGAGAATTTGTGCAGAGCTCACCTATATCTTGTTTCTAGAAACTGCCCGATGATTATTAGTTCCTTGCTGACTGCTAAATTCTGTGAGCTCCTGGGGGTGGGCAGTGGGGTAGAGGAGCTTCTTACTAGTTTTTTGGATTGGTTACCCCTGCCTGTTGGACACCATCAGGATCTTCCAGGTCAGCTGGCCCATCCTCTCATTGTACGTATGAGGATCCGGAGAGGGACAGTGACTTGGCCGAGGTAACACTGCAAGTCAGAGGCAAAACTGAGGACAAGAACCCAGGACTCTTGCCTCTCAGTCTGGAGCTTTCCTGGCTGCCTCCAGCCTCAGATGTAACTCATTTTGAAGAAGGTTTTGCTTACAAAGCTTTCAGGAGTGGGTTTTGCCCTCTCCCTGCCTGCCTACCATGGACTCCCTTGCATTAAAATTCTCATCGTGGGAGTCTCGGCTATTATTCATTTCTTTCCAAATGGAATGTTAGCATCTGACAAGGAGCCTCTGGGGAAGTCAGTGTGTGTTATCTCTCAGCTCATCTCCAGCCTCGGCTTGAGCGTAACCGGGTGTTTTTCTCATTCCCCTTTAGCAGATGGGGAAACAGAGGCCCGGGACAGGGTAACGAGCCTTTCTTTGCTCTTCTCAAGCACCACCATGGACTCTCCCTACCGAAGGACCAGCAGACACCATCCGCACGGCATGCGTGGAGGGCTCTAAGAATGCCAGAAGCTCCGCTGCTCAAAAACGTCTCCTCGGTCCTGTCCTGCCACGCCTGCGGATCCGCTTATGGAGTTTACTGCTGTTGAGTAGGAAGGTGTTCACGGAAATGCTCCTGGCTGCCGTGCTGTTGAGCTGACAGCGATGAGGAGGAGTAGAAAAAAAACATAGGCTTTGAAGTCATCGAATCTGGCTTTGCCGCTCATTACCTGTGTGACCTTGAGTGAGTCCTTTTACCTTTCCGCATCTCCGTCTCTTCATCTGTAAAATGGGAGTCATAATTGTATCTACTCCACCCCATGAAGGTGAAGTATAATATTTTGGTTGCCTGTTGCTGCAACAAACCTCCCTAAAACTTAATGGCTTAAAATGCAACCATCGTTTGTTTTGCTCACGAATTTGCAGTTTGGGCCCGGTAGGGCCCAAACAGCTGCTCCGCACAGTGTCACAGTGTCAGCTGGGGCCAGTTGACTGGGGCTGGGGATCACCTTCCAAGATGGGGCGCTCACGTGAATGGTAGTTGGTTTCTCCCCTGTAGACCTCCCCATGGAGGTCTTCTTCATATTCCAGTAGCTGGGTTCTATGAGACAGAAGTTGGTTTGGGCCAGGAAAGTATAACAGTAACACTTCCGTTGTATTCTAGCAAGAAAGCAGTCACAGAGCCCAGATTCAAAGAGAACAGACATAGGGAAGAGCATTACCACAATTGCAATTAAAATAGTTATTTATTGACATCTGCTTCCCTTCTCCTCGCCCCATTAGAGTGCCTCATTCATTGCTGGATCCCCAGAGCCTAGAACAGTGCCTGGAATATACGGGGAGTTCAATAAACAATGTTAAACATATGGATGAATAAATGAACTAAAGTCCCTCCCCTGACACTCCCATCATAGAGGCCAGTTGCTCAGGCTGGTGTCGGGGGACAGGGGTTATGGAAGGAACCGTGGCTCCAGCATCTGAGGCCTGAGTTTGGGCCCCAACTTTGGCCCCAGGGTGCTTAGGTGACCTTGGGCTAGTCACAGAATTCTCTGTGGGTGTCAGCAAAAGCTAATAAAACCAGACCCTGGCTTTTCAACTTGTGTCATCAAAAACCCCGCATAAGACTTGCTTTAATTAAGATAAGAGCACAGCGCAATGTTTGGACTTGATGTTCATTCTTTGATGTTTGGCCTTTTCTGTTGTTGTGTTTGATGTCCAGGGGCTTGGAGAACTGGACTTGGGTTCTTGGCCCTTGCTGGCTGGCTGCCTGCTGTCTGCTGTTTGCCTTGTTAAAAGTACTTATGATCTAATAAAGTAGATGGATGTGGCCTCCTTGGGGATGAAACACTTTCCACTCCCCTTATTCACTGCACTTCTCAGCTGCACTCACGGCCGATATTTACTGAGCACAAACTAAATGCTAAGCCCCGGTCTCAGTTTCATCTGAGCCTCAAAACAACTCAATGAGTGGGGTGCCACTATTGTCTCCATTCTAGACAGGAGGAAGCAGAGGCACAGAGAGGCATGGGGACTTGTCTAAAGTCACTGGGAAGTAAGTTGGTAGGTAGAGGTGCCAGGATATGGACCCAGCATGGCCTCTCATGGCTGCTGGTGTCCCTGGCTTGGATGGTGTGCTGACAGGGAGCCTAGTCCTGCATGAGAGGAAGCAGTTTATTCTTCTTTTTTTTTTTTTTTAACTCCTACAGCACCTGGTCTTCCTAGCTGGTCTCCCATCCAAGTACTAACCAGGCCCGACCCTGCTTAGCTCCCGAGATCAGATGAGATTGGGCGTGTTCAGGGTGGCATGGTCGTAGAGCAGCAGTTCACTCCTGTTCGCTAAGCTTGCTCAGTGCCAGTGTTAGGCATTGGAGAGAGACAACAGGCCCACGAAGTGTTGTTTCTATGATCCCCATTTTACAGGTGGGAAAACTGAGGCTCAGAGACTTTGCACAAAGGGGGCCGGCTCCAGGAAAGGATGATGGGAGGGAAGGTGGGGGCTTTGGGACCCTCTGCCCCTCTGCCCCTCTGCCTGCTCCTCTGCCTGGCATTGTCCAGAGTTAAGTCAGGCCAAGACGTGAGCCTTTCCTGGTCTTGTGTGTGAGATGTTGGCTGAACGAACCTTGGCATCTTATTGTCCAACGGACAGTGGAAGGGATGTGATTGTGCCTCCCGGTGGGCCAGAGGTTCTGAGTGGAGTGGCTCTCAGGAAGATGGAATGAAAGCATCCCATATCCTTGGTTCTGATGGAGGGATGGGGTTGCTGAGGAAGCTGGTACTCTTCTTTGGTGCCCTGCTGAAGCTATGGGCACCCCCAGCAGTGCAAACAGCACAGCAATGTCCCCCACCTTTAGTTGTAGGGCCAGAAGTTTCATCCTTCATAGCTTCTAGAAAAACACAAGCTGCTGGGAGGGAAGGAGCATCACTCGTGAGGGCATTGTCCGGGTGATTTAGGAGCTTTGGTTTTCTTCTCTGGAAAAATGGAAGAAACACCAACCCCACCAGGTTGTGAGAGCTCCCGACACAGTGCCAGGCACCCCAGACGGCAAAAGAGACTTGTTCATTCTGAACTGAGGGTCCACCCAGCAGACCCCAAGCAGCTGGGCCTGCTGTAGAGTGAAGGATGGTGATAATTCACTAGAACCCAACTCTCCTCAGGCCTCACCAGCCTCCAGGTATCCATGAGGTCACACTGACATTAACACCAGATGAAGAAGTTTCTTAGGCCTTATCTCCCCGCCCAAAATCCCCTCCCCACCCTCAACTGGCTGGCCACTTACTCTCAGCACATCCCAAGGAGGTGCCCTACTCACGTCCAAGAACAAGTCTGCTCATATTCTTAGCATCTTCGTAAGGGGCCTTATGACTGCCTCGGCCACAGGCATCCCTGCAATAAAAGCCTCACCAGGTGTACTGACCCTTGGCCACCCTGAGCTTCCAGGTGCCACAGTTGCCATGGGGCTCATGGAGAGGTGGACACAGAGTGGGCTTAGGCCAGCTTCAGTTTGAGACTTGTCACCTGGGCCATACAGCAGCCCTACCTGGGCCCTGGGTCTTTCGTGGTCTTCATGACAATGGCTTGGGAACTTCTTTCCCCACCATTTTCTCCACCAAAGCTCAAAACCAGTGCTGGGGCAGCAGGCACACCTTCACCCCATTGTTGGCATTCCTTGACCCCTCATCTTTGGCATTCCTTGACCCCCCAGTACCCAATTCCTCCCCCTCCATGAATCCCTACCTTACCCCAAATCCAAGCGTGGGCTCAACCAGCACAGCCTGCTACAGACAGAAAGGGCATCAAGCCCAGCTGTCCAGCCACAGTGGGGAGACAGCATGCCAAAGAGTTAGGCCCTCTCTGTCCCCCCCAGGGCTGGTTCCTTTCCTGCTGGGCCTCCGTTTCCCCATCTGTCTCCCCAAGGCCCCATCCAGCTCAGACATTGAGGCCTAGCGTCTTCGTCCAGCCTAGGACAGCCGGTGCAGCCAGGGCCACCCTGACCCCAGCCCCTCTTTTTTACTCAGGCCCAAGTGCCAGAACAGCCTGGAGGCCCTTATCACACACAGCTATCTTCATTGTTTGCATAGCACTCACTTCCCCTCGGCTAAGAAAACATGTTTGCAAAATCAGATTTCCAGGGAAAGTCGGCAGGTTAAAAGGAAAGGAACTGGTTTGAATTCTGTGAAGCAGGGATCTGAAGGCAGGGACCGACCTCTGGGGTTGCCCCCACTCTCCTGGGTCCTCTCGATTGGAAGGAAGCAGGGCCCGATTCCAAATTCCAGCTTCTAGGTAGCCCCCAACCTCTCCCAAGTTTATTCTAGAACCCACAGGCAGCTGAGGCCTAGAACCTTTTTCAGGGTCACACAGAGTGGAGCCTCCCCTTCTCTAGAACCCTCAGTGGTTCCCCATTGCTGGCAGGGTAGGCCCACAGGCAGCCTGGTATTCAAGGTCTTCCTCTTCCCTTGTGTAGCCTTTAGTCCTAGTCACCCTGAATTCCTCACTGTCCCAAGCAGGCACATCTCTGCCATCAGTCCACCTCCCAACCCCATCTCTATCTGTCCAACTCCCTCTTACTCCTCAAAACCCCACTTAGATCCTGCTTCCTCCAGGAAGCCTTCCATGACTAGCCCTGCTCAGAGGATGTTTCTCTCTGAGAGGCCCTAGCCGTACCATAGCATTGCCAAGTCACTTCTCAGCTGTACCCCACCCTCTCCCAACTGTTGCCTCCAGTGGGGCACAGCTGTCTTCTTGGTCAGAACCTGGCTCTCATTCACCAGGACTGGCCTAGCCTGCTCAGGGCCATGGTGGGCCACCAAGGAGAGAATCAAAGGGTTTTCTTGGGGAAAACAATGCCAACAGTGGCAACAGGCTGCGGAAGGACCTCACTCCAGGGCTTTTCTTAAGAAGTCACATCTCCTGATATTCAAGATGAGTAAATCGTGTGTGCAGTCCCACGACATGCCACTGTGCAGCTGTTAACAAGATGAGTTCGATCTATCTGTGCCCCTGTGGACAGCTGTCCATGATGAAAAAGCAAAAGCTGCAGAAAGAAACGTGATCCCATCTGTTTTTCATTTAAAAAACAAAACACCTGTGACGACTCCGCATGCTCGGCACAGGTCTAAACACTGCGCATTAACTCGCTCAGTTCTCATAATGATCCAGTGCAGTAGTTACCACAATTGCCCCATTTTGCAGATGAGCAAACTGAGGTTAAGAAGTGGGATTCAAAGTCAAGCTGCAGGCAAGGTTAACTCCTTCGCTGTGCAGCCTGCTCTGCATTTTTTTTTTTTATGCTATTCTATGTTCTTTATGCTATTCTGTGTTTATGTATATTCACAACCAAAGATACAGAAAAGTTGGGAACAATGTCCCTCTGGGCTTTGAGTAGAGCAGGGTTTAAGAGAGAGATGTGGGGAGACTTTCATTTCCTCTTCTTGCAATCTGTATTGTTTGATTATCACAAATAATATAATTTAAATGAATCCTAAAATAGAAAAAGCAGCACAGATTCATTGTAGAAAATTCAGAAAAGAGAAGAGAAAGGCTCCAGAAACCAGAAATCAGCCTGGCCTCTTGGAGCTGGCAGGAAAGCATACTCAGGGTCATAGGATTCTGGAAGGATCGCCAGAGAAATGGGTGAGTAACTGGGATTATTCCAGGTCCAATGGCATCAGCACAAGGAACAGACTCAGCTCAATGTAAGAGGCACTGTATAACCAGTCAGAGCTGTTCCGCCATGGAATGTGGCAGCCTCATTTGGTAGTAAGCTGCCTGTCAGTGGAGGCATGCAAGTTGGTGCCAGATGCTGGATTAACACTGAGCCATTTGCTAAGTATCTCATGCGATTTAGTCTGATTCCCACCCCCCACCTTTAATACAAGCTAGACAGTAAGAGAATGTATATACAAGGACTGGTTTAAAAATAACAAATAATTATAAAACAAAAATATAAAGCCTTGGATAGATACAGTAGTTTAGCTCATAGGATCGCTTGGCATTCATGGTTTCATATGATTTCAAAATTATAGAAACATTTTACAGAGAGAAAAACAGAGGTTCAGAGAGGTATGGACTTGCCCCTGGTCACCCAGCTGGTCCAGAGCCCCCGACTCTGGCCTGGTGTGCCATACCATACCTGGGCACTTCTCACAGCAGTTGTTCATCTTCCTGACAATGTCCAGCACCCAGTAGGCGCTCAGGTCCTCCACAGAAGCACCTTGGGTTCTCGTCCAGCTCTGGCCCAATGTTCTGTGCGATGCTGAGCAAGTCCCCACCCTCTGGTGCTGGGTTTGACATGTCCAGTTCTCTTCCAGCTCCAATCTGTCTGCCACCCACCCGAGTCCCTCACTTTTCTTCTCTTGTTCCCTGACAGCAGGCCCCAAGGAGTGCTCGGTGAGACAGGGGAAGGGAGGGCCTGTGGGGTGTCAGACACCCCGGCGCTTGGACCCTTTCTTTATTCTGCACAGATTTATAGGGGTGCGTTCCTGAACTTTCATTCACTGTCCACAGCCCAGCGCGCGGTCTAAAAACAACAGATCCGATGAAAGAGATCTCACCCGCAGATGAAAGCAAGAGAGGACCCGGCCTCCCGCAGACGCAGCCTGGCCCTGGGCCCACGGCACATTCTGGTCAAGGCCGAGTCAGGGCTGCAAAGTCTCAAGAGTACCAGAGGAGGTGCCTGCCCACTCAGGGGTCTGGGGCTTCGAGAGGCCCTGGGTGCTAAGCCTTGGACGAGGTGATGAGGAAGGCAAAAGAGAATGGATACCCGGGCCCTGTCCAGGGGTTTGGCAGAGCCTAACGTCAACAGGATGAGGATGAATGACTCGCAGGTGTCGCCCCCGGCACTGTATGTCACTGTGCTCGCTTATTCTGCTTCAGCCACTCTGGCCTCCTTTCTGTTCCTTGAAATTCAGCAAGCTTGTCCCCTAACTCAGGGCCTTTGCACACACTGCACCCGCTATCTGGAACACTCTTCTTGAGACCTTTCCCACCCTTCACAAGACCTTTCATCTTTTGGGTCCCCGATTAAATGTCACCTCCTCCAGGAGGCCTCCAGCAAGTGTCCCAATCTGTGCTCCAGCACGGCGGTGTTTTCCGAATGGTGCCTGGCACAATTTATAACCGTTTGTTTTAATGGTTTATCTGTAAGCTCCATGAGGGTGTGCCCTTTATGTTATTCCTCTCGGCAGAGGGGGCCAGATCTGCCACCGACTCACCGCTTGGGGTTCAGCATTGGCTCCCAATATTTAGCTCTCATCCTGTGTACTTTCCATGTATGACCTTATTCAGTCCTCACAGAAACCCAGTGAGGCAGGTGCAAGTATTATCCCCATTTCACAGACAAGGAGACTGAGGCTGAGGGAGATTAATGTTGTGCTTTGGCTACAACCCCCAATGCAGTTATCTGTGTACGCAGTGCCTCCTCCTGCTGCCCGAGCCCCCACCACCCTTGGATGCCTCACGTGTGAGCACTGTATGGTGGAATCAAACTGGTCATCAGGCAGTAGCACCATAGAGTGACGACGTCCATCCATTCACTCTGGAGTGGGAATTGAGGGGTTCCAGAGCGAGAGAAGCCACTGTTGGCTGTGGGGTCAGTGTGAGCAACTGTGGGGAAAGGGATGCTTCAAGGGAAGATGGGGGAGATCCGGGCTCTCTGCACAGGCCCCGCCCCTCAGAGACCCCACCAACCCACCTGGTCTGCAGAGCAGGACCTCAGGTGTTTCCAAGGGAGGGAATCGGCCCCTTTCCTGCGTTGCAGGTGGAAGGGAGGTGTACGGACACTGGTGACTGGACTTTGGGAGGGTGCAGATGAGCACTAGAAGCAGGCCCTTCCATGTCCTTGTGCTCCCTCGGTCTAGATAATTCTCTGAGGGATGCGTCCAGAGAAAATAATCAGAGGCATGGAGAGCAAGTTCGGGACAAGCTGTTCACTCAGATGTACCACCCAAACCCCATGCCCAGCCCCTGTGCGTGTTTTGGGGGCGCTTTATGCTATTCTCTCTACTTTCGTATATGTTGTATTTTTCTATCATAAAGAATAAAAAAGAAAAAGGGAAAGGAAGAAGGGAGGGAAGCAGTATGCATAACACAATTCCATTTTTTAATTAGACGAGGTATATATATACCAACATGTTAACAACGGTCCTCTCTGGTGAAATTATAGCTTGTTTTATTTTTCTTTGTTATACCTTTTACATTTCTAATTGGTGGGGGAAAACCCACAGCTACTAAGGAGAGAAAAGAGGGACTGCCTGGGGTTCTAGGGCCACCTCCACCCACTCAGTCACTCTCTAACCCTGTGCCAGACACATCGCCTCGCGGAGCCTGTTCCCTCCTGGCAAAATGGGAGCGATATGGAACATGCTGAGGCCAGAAGGAGTTGGTGCCTGAGGATGCACCCGGCAGTTCCCAGTTCCTGCGTGCTTGTCTCCACCCAACGCACACACCGAGGCAACCCAGAGACAAAAGCATGGAGCCTGCATACACCTGCAAACCTGCTCAGTAGACACGCAGACCCCAGAAAGACAACCAGACTTCCCAGCCACCATACCCACTCCCCAGGACACCAATGCCCTCGTGCCCATGTGCACAAACACACACACGCACACGCGCATACACACGTGGTGTGCCCGCGAGCACACGCATTGTAACCTACTTGGGGCAGCCCATCAGCCGACCTGGTGGGTGAGAAAAGAGAGCCCCATCCCTCTCCAAGATAAACACAGGAAGTGAGGATCCCACAGTGTCAGGGCGAGGTTGGGAGCCATCCATAAACTCCAGGAGGAGGTG
>NW_006443568.1:12073576-12110776 GCF_000325575.1 Pteropus alecto | reverse complement strand
CAGCAGAAGTTTGGTAAATGAATGAGTGTATGGAAAGAAACAGTCATTATAGATTCCGGGATGCTCCCTAACCCAGCACACACCTCCCGGCCTAGCTAGTATCTCAGAGATTATCCTGGGGCAGCTGCCAGGACCCACATGCCCCTGGCCTTCTCTCCTGGAGCTGCAGCTCCTGCTTCCCTTTCCCCAGAGCCCACCAGGTCCCAGGGGAGAGGCGGAACAGGGTCTCTGGCCGGGCCAGCGGGGCGGAAGGCACAGGGCCAGCTACTGAGGGGCTGCTCCCAGTTATGGTTTTGGATGAATGAAACCTCGCCCCGCGCCAGGTACTTTACATCAGGCCGAAATACTTTTCTGGAACAAAGCGAGGACAGAGGGGGAGAGAAGGAGATGTTCTCTCGTTTATTCTCAACCACCCAACCATCTCAACATGTGTTCAAAGTCCCATGGCCAGAGGCAGCTGTGTCTGATCCAAAGCTCGTGCTCCTCCTCTGGCCCCCTCCCCCCTCGCCGTCACACCCCCAACGGTGGGTGCAATCGAAGAGCGTGCCGGAGTGGTGGCAGATGGAAACCTGTTTTTAAACATACTGTTATGAAATTCCCCATTGCGCATATCACCTCTGAACATAATCGCCTGCTTACCTCTTGCTGTCATAAGCCTCCAATCCCACAGCTGGAGCTCCCCGCCACACACACTACCACCCCATCCAGCAGCCCAGGAGCCCGGCCCACCCCACCCACCCCTGCTGTGCCAATTTGGGCAAGCCGTCAACACTCTGCCCGCTCCGGGCTCCAGCTGCTTCAGGCCCACCTGGATTGCTTCAGCCTCCAGTCACCTCACCTGTGCACAGACAGCTCCTCACAACTGTTATTGTATTTGCTTCTCTTGACAGTCCAGGAGATAGAAAGATTATGTCCGTTTTGCCGACGAGGAAACTGAGGCCGCAGAAGGTCACACAGACAGTGAGGAGCAGAGCCCAACCCAGACCCAGGTCTGCTGCTTCCGAAGTCAATTATCTTCTTCCAGTGCCAGCTTCTGTGCCAAGGCTGCTGGTCAGTGGTGGTGACGGCACCAGGGCTATGACAGAGGGACTCCAACAGGCCCGGGGTTCCTGTTGGCCTCCGCCTTCATCTTCACCTTCACCCTACTCCCAGCTCAGCCTCAGGCCGCAGACTCACACCTTGTCGTGGCCCATAGGGACCAGAATGGTCTGGCCCTGCCTAGTTCCTCACGCATCTCTCTTTCTCCTTTATCTTTTTATTCACTACCTTTATCCACATGGTTCTTCCTTCATCTCCTCAAATTTCTGTTCTTTCCGACCCCAGGGATCTCACTGCTACTTCTATTTTCATCTTTTAAAAAATTTATTCACTGGACAGGTGGACAGGTCACAGGTGGTTGGTTGAATGGATGTATGGATAAGTGGTTAGATGGGCGAATGGACAGGTAGACAAATGGATAGATGGATGGATGGATGGATGGATGGATGGATGGATGGATGGATGGATGGATGGATGGATGGGTGGACGGATGGGGAGAGAGATGGAGAGATTAATGGATGAGTAGGTAGGTGGGTAAATAGATAGGTGATTAAGTGAGCAGATGAATAGGTGAGTGGTTGAGGGGATGGAAGGATGAGTGGGCTGGAGTAGTGTGGGTGGATGATGGGTTTGGATGGATGGAAGGGTGGGCGGGCGGCTGGATGAATCCGATGGGTGGGCAGGTGATTGTATATGTGGGAAGACGGGATGGAGGGATGAGATGGACAGATGCTGCTTTAGTTCTGCTGAGATTTGGCCTTTCTATGCCACCTAAGTGACCCGAACCTATAGTTTTCACCCTATTACCAACTTGCCTTCCCCTATGAGGATCAGGAGAACAATGGGGAGGCTGAAACAAGCCCTTCCTTTTGGCCCCAGACTTGATTCTCCTCAGGGGTGTCCTTACAGCTCCCTTCAGGAAAGCAACAGGACCTCCAGATCAGACTGTCCTCTACCCAAATGCCTGAACAGCTCGAGCCCCTCATCTGTCACAGCAGCTCCTGCTCTGGGAGGGCAGTTATATCTCTTTAGTCGTCTTGAAACTAAAAACGAAACTGAGAATTTATCTCACATACCGCTGCAATTTAAATTTAATTACACAAAATTACATTTTGACTAGATTTTAAATTCAAAAAGCTAGAAACATTGTCTTGAAGAGTTCCAAAGTAATTTAAATAAATTTGAAAGGATATCCACCCCAACTAAAACACTGCATACTTAAGAGATACTTGTTAATCACCCCCAAATTCAGCCAGAATATCTTTAGACTAATTAGCTAACCAATCGTCGACATACAAAGAATAAAATGGAACAAACAAAATACGACACTGACGAGGGGTAGAAATGTGTGTGAACAGGTCATGGGTCAGCAGGACTTGAAGGAAATGTGCCAGACCCTACTGTCCCTTCCCTCTCGAATCCCCTACCCTGACTTAGAGAGATGAGAGCAAGACCCTCTCCCAGACCCCTGCCCAAGGGGCTGCCTGTCCATGAAGAGGTAACTTCTAACACTCACGAAGCACCTCCCTGAGCCGAGCCCTTCACACCAGTGTCTCACTAATCCTCACATAAACACTGGGAGAGCATTATGGAGATCCCCATTTCCCAAGTGCAAAACTGAAGTTCAAAGCCAGGAAGTAGAAGATCCAAGATCAAAATCCGCCTTAAAGAATATCTATCTCACATCCCCACAAAATAGAATAAGCAACCACAGTTCCGAGCAGCCCAGGTTTCACGGCCAAAGACGACAGAGCTGGGCTTCGGTTGTACAAACTCTAGTGTGAATGTCAGTGAATGGATCAAATAGTGAAGGCTGGGGTCCTCACTTGGTGATCAATTCCTGTGGGGATGGAGGTGATGACTAGAGGGAGAGATTAAAGAGACTCATCAGGGAGGGCTTCCTAGAGGAGAGGGGCATCGACCAACAGAGGATCTGGCAGACCCAGGGTCATCTGAAATTACCATAGAAGCGGAGAGAAAGCAAAGACCCCTCTGCTCTCTCTCTGAGCTTTCTTGTGCAGCTAGGTCACTGGAATAGCCCTTGGCCCCCCAACTTTGGGAAAAACCCCACCCCCTAGCAGGGCCAGAGGGCAGAAGCCTCCCATCAAGGCTTGACAAGAATTGTCACCAGCACAGATCCAGCACGGGATGGGGGGCCGTCTGGCCTCAGTCCCACTGTTTACCTGTCTGGGCTGTTGCTGGAACCATCCATCTGGGTGAAGGATCACACAGCCTCCCTCCCTCTTCCTCCCCCTCAGCTCCCCCCGTCAGGCATCTTCACACCACTCCGGGCCCCTTGGATGCGTCCTCCCTGCTTACCCCGCTTCTTCCTCGCCAGCCCCTGGGCAGGCTTCTGGTCAGCCGGCCCCCCGCCCCACTCATCCAGACCCTCTCCCCTGCCCCGACCATGCGCTTCCTCTTGTTCTCACCCACCCATTGAATTCCACTTAATTAAAAAGTACACCGAGTGCCTATAAACAACATCAAGGGCAATAACAGTTATTGCAGTCCCCATGTTTAGTACAATTGTGAATACATAACAGACGTTCCGTAAAGATCCATTATTACTGCTGATGTTGTTGACAGGTTACTGGCATCTCTGTAAGTCTGAGGATAACCGGGTCAGGAATGGCGAGTGGTCAGAGCACAGCAGATGCTCAGAAAGTGGCGGTTCAGGCCACCACGCTCTGTCACATCTCTGTGAGCCCTCAGGCCCCAGCCTGCACCCAGAGCTCAGCAGGGGACAGAGGTGGGTGGGAGTGAGGGATCCCTGATCCTTCAGATTTCCCACTGGTGATGTAGATAAGGGTCCCTTCCAGCTTGGTGGCCTTGGAGTCTCATGGACTCTGTCTCTCATGCTGCTATTAAGACATAGGACTCCCTGTGGTGTGGTAGTTAAGTGCAAGAACTCTGAGAGTGACAAGCCTTGAATCCCAGCTCTGACGCTCACCCACTGTGAATGAACTTTGGTGTCCCCATCTGTAGTCAGAGACTCTGGGAGCACTTGTCTCATGAACTTGTTCTCTGGAATAAATGGGACACGGTGTGCATCAGGCTCTGCACAGTACCCAGACATAATACACGCTCAATAAATGTAACTTACTACAACCTTTTTTTATTATCTTAAAAAAGACTCCCTCTTCCAGGAAGTCTCCTCTGATTGAACCTAAGGGAGGTGTTTTCCCTTTTCATCTCTGCTCAGCAGTCTCCAGCTCACGGTCCTTCATCCCTCAGTGTAGGACAGAACAGCAAAGTTGTCCTGGGGTCTAGAGAGATCTGGCATATACCACTTCATTGGAAGGTCATTTCTGGGCCTCCGTGGGCTCCTTTACAGATGGGGTACCCCAGAGGACGGGGATCATGTTTTGTAAATTCACCCCAGGGGCTCCCGAAAGCCCCTCAGGATACAGAATGCACTAGTGACCGGCTGTGCCACAGATAGAGTCCTCGACTCTGGCCCTGGCTGTGCCCAGTGCCCACAGCTAAGACACTAGGCTGCCTCGGCCAGTCACCAGTCACACACAGGCCACGACACTTGTCCTCAGGCTCGAGGCAATTCTATCTGCTGCACCTTCTGTGTGAACTCTGCCCTGTGACCCAGGTCAAATGGGGGCCGCCCTCTCCAGGGGCTTCTCTTTGGTGTCCACAATGGGCTTGGTGTCCTGGCTGACATCTCAGGTGGGTGGGGCTTGGGCAGGAGCCAGGGGCCACCTGAGGCTTGGCCAAGTGCTCTGGGGACAGAGGAAGGCTGATTTTCAGAGGACCCGGAAGGGGTTGCTTCCTCTGTGTCCTCCGCCGGGACGCCGGGTGTGAGCGTGGAGACAGAGGAGCCCTGGAGAGTAGTGGCTGGCCGACATGCAAGGAACAACCCCTGGGAGGTGGGACTGTCATAATTTAGGTGAGAAAAGAGAAGTGAGTAAGAAGAGAGCCCTTCCCTGAGCACCCCGGCCATAGACGCCCTCTCCCACCCTCGTTCGAGTTTCTTCATTTTACCTTCTCCGCGGACCCTCCCACAATCTGAAATCCTCCTATCAGAATGGAGGCTCCTGGAGGACACTTTGTCTAGTTTATCACTATTCCCCACGTCTAGAACACTGCCTGGCACATAGTAGGTGCTCAATAAATTGGCATTGGATTAATGGTCACACTACTGCATCATCTCATTCAGTCTTTACAGCCACCTTTCACGGTAAGTGTGATCAGTCCCGCTTTGTAGATGGGGAAACTGAGGCTCCAAGAAGTGAGGGAAATTGGTCAATTTACGCACCCATTAACTGGTGAAGCCTATTCAAGCCCAAGCCTCTTAGCTCTGGACCAGAGGCCTGGCGAGGTGTGTGATGACACCAGCTGGTCATTCAATAGGAGAGAAACAGATTAACACTTTTGTTCATTGGCTTCTGCTGCCTGGTGGATAATTTTATTCCCAAGTTAAGTCTATTTGTGGATCAGCCCCTTACGTTACAGCCTCGGCCTCCTGCCTGTCTCTTAAAAGGACTGCTGTTAAATGGACACCAGAGACCAACAGCGAGTGCTGAGGAGCAGGGAGGGGCAGGACGCAGGAGCTGGACATTCTGTGCCTTAATCGTGGCCTCACGTCTGTTGGATGCGTACTGCGTGTACCAGATGCTACTCTCAGCCCTTTACGTGCATCGTCTCGTTTAATCCTTACAGCCATCGTAGCGGGTATTTATCATCCTCTCCAGGGATGGATGAGGAAACTCAGCCCAAGAGAGGTTGAGCCACTTGCCCCAAGCCACACAGCTGGAAAGTGCTGAAGCCAGCATGGGGCCCCCAGTCCCCTGGCCCCAGAGCCCACCTACCAACCGCTCCTCTGAGCCTGACAGACAAACACGGGCTTTAGAGCTGGGTTCCAATCTCAGTTCCACCATGGACGTGCTGTGTGATCCTGGGCTAGCTGTTTAATCTCTCTGAGCCTCCGCTCCCTCGGCTATGAGACGCGGGCTATAGCACCCACCTGGCAGAGGTGCTGGGGGAACTCAGTGAAGCTAGGGGCACAAAGAACGTGTGGCCTGTG
Organism: Pteropus alecto; assembly: GCF_000325575.1. Taxonomy (NCBI): domain Eukaryota; kingdom Metazoa; phylum Chordata; class Mammalia; order Chiroptera; family Pteropodidae; genus Pteropus; species Pteropus alecto. The sequence continues at coordinate 12,104,703 of NW_006443568.1, read as the reverse complement.
CCTGACACATGGAAGGAGTACGAAGAATGTTGGTGGCGCTTGTAGTTCAAGTGCCTGGCTTGCAGTGAGTGTGCCATCACTGATATTTCCACCCCAGTTTCATTTTCTAGAAACACAGGGTCAGTTACAAGTCAGTGAGACCATCCCACCTCAGCCTCGAATCCTTTCTCCACGTCCTGGCCGGGGCCTGGAGTCTCGCCGTAGAGGCTGTATTCCTTCAAATGAACGCTTTGCTCCTGGGAAAAATGCAGCTTCTCACAGGTGGGATTGGGGGTTAGGGGGCTACACAGCAGTAGCTGTTCATAGTCACTTTAACCTCCATGTCAATGAAGATTCCAGAACTGGGTACCTGGCGAAGGGGTTCCCCTGGAAACAGGCAGAAAGGGAGTAACTTTGCCAACCTTATAGTTTCTTCCCAGTCATTGTCAGCCTTCAATTCCATCTCACGTCTTGCTCAAAAACCTTCTTTTGTGGGGCCAAGGGTACTTTCCCTTCTACCCAGGATAATGCGAACATTATTTTTCATTAATATTGATAACGTCACTTCTTATAGCACTCTACAGTTTATATATGCTTTTCGTTCATCTTGTGTGAGCTTTACATGCCATTTCACAGATGAGGACACTGAGGCCCAGAGAGAGGTGGCTAGCCTGGGGCAGTGCCGGCCGAAGCCCTGAGTGGGAGCCCAGGTTTGGGACTTTCTCTGGGGCTTGGGCCTGGAGGGCCTCCCCAGGGACCGCCCCTGCCCCCCTGCCATATTCTTTCCCATCAGAGAGGCCCAGACCCTGGGCCAGGCTGGGAATGTTCTGGGGGAGGCCCGCCTGAGTCAAGGCCGTGTGTAAGTGTTTTATTGTTTGCCCGAAGAGGTGTGAATGAAGTAATGGGCCTTCTCCGGCACTCCATCCGTCTAGAGCTGACAGCCGTGCTCCGAGCCCTGGGCTGCTCTGTATAAACGCTGTCACCCTGCCATCCCCGAGCAGGCAGCTTCCTCCGGGAAACTGTAATCAGGGCCTCCCGCACCCGCAGCTGGCCCTGTCCGCAGCTCGTAAATCACAGCTGCCTTCCCGGAAAGCAGAGGGAGAGACAGACAGGGTGACGGGGAGACGGACGAGGCCGGGCGAGGAAGAGACGACAGGGAGAGAGAGGCAGTGAGGGCAGGCACGGAGACGGGACAGGCAGAGAGGGACGGACGGACAGACAGACCGGGGAGAATGGCTGACAGAAGAAAAGAACAGGGGGAGAGGCAGAAGGAGTGGCCGACAGATGTGCGAGAGAGGAGGGAGAAAAAGAAGGGGGAGATGGATGACAAAGAAGGGACAGGCAGAGAGGGACAGACACAGAGGCAGAGAGAGCGATGGAGGCGGAGAGAAAGCGGAAACAGACTAGAAGACAGGAAAGCGGGTAACAGGGAGAAAAGTAGAGTAAAGAAGGTGAAGGAGAGGGAGGGGAGCAGCCCAGAGACAAAGAAGGGAGGAGGGAAGTGCCAGGGAGGGCAGCGTGGACCAGACAGGGAGCCTCAGTTGGGAACCAGGGCAGGAGTCTGCGTGCTGGGCGCTGGGCGGCGGAGTGGGGACTCGGACTCGGACAGGGCTCGGACCAGTCCGAGCGGGGACCGGGGAGGCCGGAGAGAAGAGGCCGCAGCCTCCCAGACTCCCGATCCGTGGGCCTCCATTCCAGACCCACTCTCTCTCTCTCTCTGGGATGTCACAGGGATCTTTAAGGACAGATAAATGACTCATCCAAGAGCCATGAGGACACCTGGACCTCGCAGCCAGCAGTGTGCTCCACACTCTCCTGCCCCCGGTGCTCGCACACACTTACGCAGGCCACATGCACACGAGTGAGTATCTGTGCCCACCTGCCGGAGGAGTCACATGGGTGGAAGATGTTGGTGTTCCAAGCCGAGCTAGGCTACCTTAGCCTTGGCAGCCACAGGAAAGGCCTTCCAGAACCGGCAGAGGATGTTTCAGGCAGCATTTGGCCCAGCAAGGGATTCCATTTTTTGACTTACGTCCTCAAAGTTGATTTAAACAAACAAACAAACAAACAAACAAACAAACAAACAAACAAACAAACAAACAGAAAAACCTCTCGCCCACCAGGTCCTGTCCCAGAGACTAGGAATCTAGTCAAAACAAAATCAAGTTTCTGTCTTCTGGACTTGATGTCTGGTCAGGGAGACAATCAGCAGTAAGCAGGTAGACCTAGCATATCACATAATGATAAGATGTCTAAACCGGGGGAAAGAACCGGGTTTTTACTGTTTTATGAAAGGCGGTCAGTGGAGGCCTCATTAAGAAGGGGATCTGTGAGCGGAGAGTTGAAGGAAGCGAGGAGGCAGCGGAAATAGCACATGCGAAGGCCCTGAGGCAGGAACTTGAAGGACGAGAAGGTCAGCGTGGCTAGAGCAGAGTAGGATGGAGGAAAGTGAGGCCAGAGAACCGGGGGCCCAGGCTGTATAGACCTTGATGGCCATCGTACGGACTTTGACTCTTAACGTGAATGAAATGGGAAGTCACTAGAGGTTTGGAACCGAGGAGGGCCTGATCTGACATATTTTCAAAGGACCCCCTGGCTCTTGTTTTGAGAATAGGCAGAAGTGGGTCAGGGCAGAAGCAGGGACCCTGTGAGGGGGTTATTGAATCCATCCAGCCACGAGACAATGCAGCACGAACAGCGGGTAGCAGGGACGGTGAGGAGACGGCTCAGATTTTGGACGTATTGTGGAGCGATGACAGGATTCGCTGATAGACCAGATGTGTGAGAAAGAGAAGTCAAGGACAAATTCAGGGTTCGGGGCCAGCGCAACTGGAAAGATAGAGTTGGCATTTACGGTGATGGCAAAGATGAGTGTGGAGCAAGTTCGGGGGCGGGGTGGGTATTCAAAGGTTGGGTTTGGGGGCCGTTCAGAGTGAGGGGCCTATTACACACCTGCACGAAGGCCATGGGCAGCCGAGCTGAAGACACAGATGGGGGAGCTGTCAGCGCGCGGACGGCATTTGCGATCGTGGAGCTGGATGAGGTTACCTGGCGGAGAGTAAAGACAGTACAAAACCGTCTGGGGCTGCGGGCCACATTTAGGGTTTGGGAGAGAAGGGAAATGCAGCCAAAGAGGTGGAGAAGGAAGGACCAGCCAGACGAGAGGAGAAACAAGGACAGCAGAGTCTGAAAGCCAAGTTAGGGGTGTTTCAAGAGGGAACGTTGGCCGTCAACCCTGCAGCGTACCGAGAAGGGTGAGAACGAAGAACTGCCATTGAATGGGCACATGGAGACCACCGGCGACCTTGACAGGGCGGTTTGGGGGTAGATTGGGGTGAAAACCTGACAGAATGAGGAGAGAGGAACCACAGTTCTTTGGGGGAATTTTGATAAAACGGGAAGCGAACTCTGAGAGAACAATGTGGAATCAAGAGAAGGCTTTTTAAAAACATAACATTTTTATTTTGGAATCATTGTATATTTACAGAAAAGTTGCAAATACTAGGGAGAGCTCCCGTATACCCTTCACGCAGCCTCCCTTGATACTAACTTCTTCTATAACCACAGTTCATTTGTCAAAACTAAGACACTGACATTGATAACAATACTATCAACCCGCCTCCAGATTTGATTGAGATTTCACCTGGCTCTCCACAAAAGTTCTATTTCTGCTCTGGGTTCTAGTTTAATCCAGGATATCATGTTGCATGTAGTAGAGAAGGTCGTTTTATTTTTTATTCCTTTAAATATGGGGCCCTGCTACCTGTGTGTGTGTGGATGATGGGCTGTAGTACGGAGGGAACTGGTGACGCAGGTGAGTGAGAAGGGGCTGATTGCTGAAGCGATGTCCTCCAGCAGGTGCAAGGGCATGGGCACCAGGACACTAGGGGGCCTCCTGGTTTCTGACCACCCATGTGCCACACAGAGGTCATCCAAAACATAAGTACCACCACTCAGGTGTGAATGATGCTTCCTGCTTCCAGCTGTCTCTCTAAACACCATTTCATTTCAGGATCCCTTCTCCCCAAGAGAAAAACAACCCCGGAGTCATGTAGGGTGGCTGAAGAGAAGGGTCCAGAAAGAGCAAGGACTTCTCTAAGGCCCCAGGGTGTCAGCACTGGAGCCAGAACTCCTGCTCATGGGTCCCAACTCAGAGCTGGAGCTGTCAGTCTGTCTCTCCATTGTAGCAGGTGTGTTCTGGGGATTCCAGGTGACAAGCTGGAAAGGGCAGGGCTGGGAAGAAACACAGAAAGAGAGACTAACGGCATTCTACCCCAGTACATCGGCTCTGTCCACCCCTGGAACACTAGCTCTGGGACTTAGTGCCAGGTGAGTATGATGAATCACAGTCCTGCAGGAAACGAATAAGCAGAAGGGGCAAGTCAGAGATAGAACCAGGAGGGGTCAAGCAGGAGACTTGGCCAGGATGTGACTACGACAGAAATCCAGGTCTCACTGTGTCCTGCCTGGTAAGTGGGGATTGGTGGTTAACTCAGCCTTCTCTCCTCTGTGCATTACCTATAGTTTACTCTATGTATATAGGGTGAGCTTTGTTATTTTCAACCAACCATATTGATGTCACCAAAATAAAAATGAATGAATGAATGAATCTTCTTCTGCTATTTAAGGAGTGAAACCTCCAACATCCTGAGGTCTGTTTGTAGAGATCAGGTTTGCTCATAGCCAGTCACTGGCACCCAAATCAAGCCTTTACACACACACACACACACACACACACACACACACACGCACGCATCATGGGTGCACACATGGGCATATTGCAACTTTCTCCCTGATCCCTCTTCTGGAAACTGCGACTTCACTCTAAAACAAGTCCACAGTCCCTTATCTGAAACCCTTGGGGCCACATGTTTCAAAATTCATAACCTTTCAGATTTTAGAAAGGTAATTCGGTCCGCATTCCACAACGTTTATAATAACACCTGTGTGGCCTGAGCAGCACTCTGCACGCAAACACATTAATATTTCTGCAGCGAAATGTATGAATATTCACAGTAAGTGGGAAAAATAAAGACCATAAATAGCTTTGTGACAGTTCAAGTTGCATTTTACAGACTCACGAGTTAAGTGAAAACTTGGCTTTTGGAGCTTCTTGGATTTCTGGGTGACGGGCACTCAGACAGAGGACCTCTCAGGAGGCCCTCAGCTGGGTGGGCTGCTCGGTCCCCACAACATGGACGTTTGTTCATTTCTGATGGATGTCGGGACCCGATTCTCCTCATGGGAGCAGGTGGGATAGGGGCCTGCGTGTGCGTGTGCACATGCGTGTACACACACACACACACACACACACATTACATGCACATACCAGGGGCATGTCTTGCTCCTCTGCGTCCTTGAGAGGCCTCAAAGGCATCTCTCGAACCCTCTGACAACATCCACACCAAGTGGTCACACAGTCCTGACCCCGTCCTTCCCCTCTGCCACTCCTTCTCCCTCCGCCCTGAGCACTGCCCTCCTACACCCTCTAGACCTTCTCCCTAGACTCAGAATGGAGCAGCCCTGTAGCTCTCATTCATCAGCAACATTCCTCAGTGGGAACTGCTAGCACGTTGTGAATTTCCGCCACTTCCAATTGTGAAAGAAGGATCAGCTTTGTGCATCCCACTTCTGGCCAGGGAGTGTACGTGGCTTGGAGTTCCGCCTGCCGCCCATCACCTTAGGAAAGGTTGAATCTGATCAGGGCTGTGGATGTCCATAATCTCTCCTTCCCTTAGAATCTTTTCTTTCTTTTCTATTATTTTTCTCTTGAGATATTTTTATTAAATTTTAAATGTTTTTTTTTTTTGCCAAGTTTTCTGAAAAAATATTGATTTAAAAATTTTTCTTATTTTGAGATCGTTCGAACTTACAGGAAAGTGGCAAAAATAGTGCAAAGAGCGCCCGTCTATCCTTTATTCATATCCATCATCTGTAACATTTTACTGCATTTGCTTTATCATCCTCTCATGCATAGATATATTCATACTTTTTCCTGAAGCATTTGATATTAGGCTGTGTGATGCTGTTCTTCGCCTTCGTATTTCAGTGCATATTTCCTAAGAATAAAGATCTTCTTTTCCATAACCACAGAATGCACAGTTATATAATCCAGGAAATTTATCATTTATACAATGCTTTACTCTAATCCATTGTGCTCCCTCAGGATTTAAGCCACCTTCCTTACAGTTTCTTGGACGGATTGGCTGTGTTTGGGGTCAATTCCTGGTGCTGAGCAATATAGTCACGGCCCCCTTGAGTTAGTTTGAACTTTAGACACAAACCATGTTGGGGGTTCTCAAATCACGTGTCACGGAACCCTAGGGGTTCCACCAAGGGAAGGAAGCAGCACTTTGGAGTGGGGTTTGTTTGGAGCAAAAAAATTCTATTTTAAAGAAAAAGGTAGAAAACTACCAAGAGGCCAGTCTCTTCGTTTTACATTTGAGAATGGAAGCTTCGGAGAGCTTAAGCAGAACTTTTCATGCCACACTGGCTGTAGCGGTCAGTCGAGCAGGGGTCTAAAACCAAGTCGTTTATTCATTCAACTGACATTGCTCAGATGCAGCGGGGAGATGGGGATGTGCTGCACCCCGGAATTACAGAGATGACAAATGTCCAGCCCGCCTTCCAGAAGCTGCCCGGCCAAGCACAGACGAGGCTCTGGTCCCCTGTGCAGCTCTGCCGAGGTGGGCTCTGAACTTACTTATATTCTAGTCCAGGGACCCCAGAGAAGGGAAAATAGCCTGTGAATCAGCAGGAGCTTTTGCAAGAACAATAGTGTTCTTTTAACAAATATTTATTCTATCGGCAAATTTTTAACATTCAACAAACATCTGTCCATTCAACAAATATTTGTTCGCTCGCCAGTGTTGACTCAGTTCCTGCCCTGTGCCTGCTGCTGAGTGGAGATGACCGACACAGTGTCAGGGACAGAGTGCCAGGTGGCATGAAGGCCAGTGCTCCACAAAGGACTCTGGGTGGTAGAATCTCTCCTTTGCTACCTCCCTTTCCTTGCCTCTGCCACGCCACACCACAGCAGAAGGGACGGCATGACCCAGCTCCTTACTCCCAAACTCCTCCTTCACAAACAAACCCATCAAGTTATCACGTGGACCCTCTCATCCCCAACATGAGCAAACCTCGCTTTCTAGAGAGCAGTTCAGCGAGTTATTGGAAATCGCTCAAATGTGCACAACGTCCAAGCCAGCGATTCCACTTCTAGGAATGTAAGCTAGGGAACCTATTGTGGGATGAGTCCGAGCTTGAGCCTCCAAGATTGTTTATAAGAGTGAAAAACAGAAATCAACCTGGATGTCTTCTTGGGAGGAAAATCCTGGCTCATCTGTGCTCTAGAAGCAAGGTGTCCTGTGACAAGAGTGGGGAGGAGAATGTGGAATGTCGGGCAAGATATTTCCCAATTTATTTTTAAAAAGTTTTCAAGATAGGATTCATTAGATGATCCTAGTTTTTAAGAAATATATACATACATGGAAAAAAAGTCTGATAGGATATACTCTAGAAAAGTTAAAAATTAGTTATCTTTGGCAGAATTACAAATGATTTTTAAAAATTTTTCTTAATTATGCTCTCCTGATTTTCTAACTTTTTTACAATGAATATGGATTAGTATTATAATCAGAAAATAATACACGGAGTGTAACCTTTCCACTAAATTCAATGAAGCAGCAGTTATTAATCCTTCCCCTGGCATTTCTTATACAACGCTCAGCTGCAAGCCTTTATTGCAGACACGACACCATTTCTAGAAATTCGCCCAAGGAAAACATATAACCCTCAACCTCAAGTGGCAGTCCTGGTGATCACATCAGCCCTCCTGCGTCCAGGGCTTCATATCCTTCTGCTTCACATGTCCATGAACACGTGTGTGCGGACAGATGTGTACATAGATGTGTTCTTGGGGCTGGGCATGCCGCCAGGGAATGACAAAACCGGGGCTGGGACAGTCGTCTCACAGCCAGAGAAGAGAACAGTCTTTGATTATCGGAGTCGAATCTTTTTGTTTTTGTTTTTTGTTTTTGGTTTTGGTTTTGGTTTATCTTTGCTGGCTGCTTGTCGTTTATTTTCCACACAGTTAGTTACCGGGTGTCAGGAAGGCTCGTGTGTGGCTTGGGTAGTAAAGAGTGAGGCTCTCTCAAATTCCTTTTTAGTGTTATGCCGTTTTGATATAAAAGAACCCAATTGCTTCTGCTTGCTGCAGCCTGCCTGGTCTTTGGGGTGGGGTGGGGAGGAGAGGAGGGAAGACGGAGAGGGGCTCAAAGAAGTCTAGCGCCTCTGGAAGTCTAGCACCTGCTAGGGGCCACTCAGTGTGGAGGTCTAAAGAGTGAGGCTCTCTCAAATTCCTTTTTAGTGTTATGCCGTTTTGATATAAAAGAACCCAATTGCTTCTGCTTGCTGCAGCCTGCCTGGTCTTTGGGGTGGGGTGGGGAGGAGGGGAGGGAAGACGGAGAGGGGCTCAAAAAAGTCTAGCGCCTCTGGAAGTCTAGCAGCTGCTAGGGGCCACTCAGTGTGGAGGTCCCTGCATTGGCTTTGCTGGGCTGGCCACCAGGCTGCTTCCTTGTGGCTTCCTGGTGGCTTCCTGAGCCAAGTCACAGGGGATCATGCTGCTGGAGGCCGGGGGAGATTGTGAGTGCTCTGGGGACTCAATGCTGTGGCCATGAACAGGAGCGTGAACTTCCTGAAAAAGAAGCTCACCCACAGTGACCGGGGTCAGCCTTGGGGAGGCCTGCGTGGCAGGGGATGGCTTCCCCACGGTACTCAGCACTTACTCAGGACCTGCTACTGGAAGCGGAACCCAGGTGGTAAGACAGCAGTCGAGCGTGGCCCAGTGAGCACTGGAGGGCATGGCTGCCATGCTCTTGCTTGGGGGCTGGTGGAAACCTCCACGTGATCACGGGCCTCGGCCCACCATCACGGTGGCACACCAGGGACAGGGGCGCTAGGCCATGGAGCGCATTTGCAGAGGAGACTTCTGGAGGCCACTTCATGACCCAGACACACGGGGTGTGGAGTCAGTTCTTAAAGCTGCTTTTATCATTTCTAGCATAATGGGTGCACTGAGACTTCCTCCCCATCCTTTCCCCACCCCATCCCCAAGGCGCACTCATATACTCAAGAGACACACGTGCACATACGCACTCTGAATAGCAAGGCACGACTTCTCTTTGCTGGGAGAAAACCAGAGCCAAAAGGATTGAAAGCTACATGGAGCGACCTCCGTGTGTCTGCAGAATCCCCGGTGGGCATGCTCTAGCAGGTGCTCATATACGGGGTGTACTCCCAAGTTCACGGCACCTGAGTATGCAATGCCCATGTGCACATGCACACTTGGTGGCACACACAGGTGCCCACACACATGGACAGGGAGGTACCTGAAAAGAGACAGGTGTCCAGTTCCCAAGCCCGGTTTAGCTGTTCATTAACCTTCCAAATTTGGGCAAGCCGTGGCCTCTCCAAGCCATTGTTTCTCCTGGGGAGCGGGAAGGATGGATGTCGATGTGATTTATAAATTGTAAAATGCTATCCACATTGAAGGGCTCATTATTATTATATATACACATGCTCATATTTATAAAAACAATACTGAGTCGTAGTAGTCATGGAATCTGCTTCCCATCTATCCCTGCCTAATACCCTGGGATGTTGTTCAACAGACTCTGCTCTGCTCACCTCTCTCCTCTGTGCCTGTATCATGTTAATTACAAAATCCTAGCTAGGGAAAGGATCCTAGAAGTTACCTAGTCCAGGAGGCATGAACAGTGTCTGTTCCAGAGAGGGACTCCTCCCTCAGCAGAGCAGGGTGCGCACCAGCAGAGCCCACCTGTGGGCATGTAGCTTTGGCCCTGTGGCTTCAGGCAGCTCAGGGAGGGCACCAGTCCTTGGTTGCTAAGCCAGGGCTGGAGCCCTAAGCAAACGGAATCAACAGACCCAAGAACTCCCATTAGTTCGCCCCAGAAAGGGGCGGGGCTGGCCCAGGGGCCCTGCTGGAGGAGCCGGCCAGGGCTGGGATTTATGGGTCCCTCTTGGACACGTTAAAGATCACATTAAGTGCAATAAATGTAGATCACGCTCCTAAATAAGCTGAGATTTATCCCCGGATCCTCTCTGCAGGGGCCAGCCCCATAAATCCTGCCTGAGCTTGTCCCCTGGCCAAGGGATGGGGGAGGGGAGGCGCGGAGGTGGGGGGTGTGGCGTGGGCAAGCAGTGGGGAGCAGTTCCAGGTACTGAATGACTGGAGCTGACAGGGGGCTCTTGACTAACGGCAAGAGAGGGGGTGGGCAAAGATAGGGCCCAAGCTGGCTGTACCCCTCCAGTCCCTGCCTGGCTCCCCCTCACCCACCCTCCTTGTCCCAGCCCCACCCCAGCCCCCTCTTCTGACCCCCTACCCCCTCACCTTCTCCTGGCCCCTGCCTGCATATAATCTTGTTATAGACATTAAAACAATTATGATTCTAATGTTGGAAAAGAATCCATATCTTCTAAATGGGAAGCTGAACCCCCAGCTAAAATTGCCTTTGTCCGTGGTGTGGGAGGGCCCTCCATTAAGAAAAATGTACTGTAGGAAAATGCAAATTTACAGACCAATAAATTAGGGGATGATTAGTCACATTGCAACCTTTCTTCAAAGGATTCTTTAAAGGCTGAGCTCTTCATTTAAGTGTCTGTTTATAGCTTAGTAACTTCCAGACTGAGAAGCTGGGAGGCCCCTCCAAGGGCCAGGGAAACTGGGAAGATGCAGAGAAAAAGGGAGAGGCCCCCTCCTTAACCACCCATGAAAGGTCATCAGAGTCATCTGGACTGTGTTGATTCAACAGATGTTTGCCCAGCACCTACTATATGCCAGGAACAGCCCTAACACTGGGGAGGCAACCAGACAGGACCCCCTGGACCCGCACAGAGTTCACGGGGTGGGGGTGGGGCGGGGAGATGAACAGTGATCAGATTCACCCTGGTTCCAAGTTGACTAGATGCAATTTACAGGCAACCGTTTCTGGGCCCGTCTACTGCCAAATGTCAGGGACAGTCCACGTGCATGATGGCGGAAGGAAGGGTGAATCAATAAAAGATGGGATTTTTAAAAAAGAAGAGCAACTATAAATGTCATGGTTTCTCCAGCTTTCCCAAAGAACGAATATGAAGTTTAGCCTTCATTTAACTAATTGCCCCAGTGTCCTTTGCTCTGTGATCTGGATTGAATCACTCAGCCACTCAGCACCTCAAGCACCACTGACCACAGGCAGACAAGAATAATGAACTCATACCCTGGCCACTGGGATCACTGAAGAATCTTTTCCAAGGGTGAGAAGAAGCCTGCTGGATTCCCTCCACCCACCATTGGGAGCCACGTGAACTTTACACGCTTTCCCGGGCCCTTCCTGCTCCACTTCCAGGTCTCTCCTGCTGTCCCTTTTTCCGAAATACCCTCCTCCCCTCTTTTCTGCCTAGCATTCTCCTATTCATCCTGCAAGACCCAACTTCTATCAAGGACTTACTACATTATGTTGTCACTTAGCCATTTGTATGTCTGCTGCCCCCACTGGAGTATAAATGCTTTGAGGGCAAGGGTTAAGTTTTACTGGCACAATTCTTTGAGCCAAGCACCGTGCCTGACACATAGGTGCGGCTCCGTAATTGTTTGCAGAATGAATGGCCCAGACTAATTGGATGTACAAACGGTCATGATCATCATGGTCCCAGTTACTGAGTGTTGAACACTCACTGAGTGCTAAGCACCTCACCCACCACAACCCTGAGAGGGAAGTTCTATAAGAGAAAAAATCGAGATTGGGAAGGTTGAAAGTTTGTTCAAGGTTAAAAAGATGGTAAGTGATAAGACCCAGGTCTGTTTGATGATAGAATACAACCTCATCAGTTGTCTCTTATAAACTGCAGTCTTTCGGGGCAGGGACTGTGTTGTACTCACCTCTAGATGCCCCACCAGGACCCAGCAGAATATATGCACAAAACTGAATGACTGAATGAATCTGAAACCATTGTCGTTTTGTTAACAAAATGACATTTCTTTTGATTTTCAAATCAACAACCAATGGGCTACATTCTCGTGCTGTGCCATATCGGAGCAGGAAGCAAAAGGAAAAATATGCACCCTTATATACACATTTTAAATAGTTTTTAAACAGTTAATTCTTTCTAGAACATTAGTTAAAGAATTTTGAAAAACAAAAACAGGTTATTAGAACTCATATTATTTTAAGTTTGGATATTTTATTTATACCCAAACCAGAATTTATTGTAATGTGCCTTTCCTGGCTTGAATGAGAGCACACTCATCAATACAAATGAATATTTAAAATCTACTTCTTGGCTTGTTTCCTTTTCCATTGAGAGTCGTAAGTTACCGCAAACGAAAAAAACTTTGAAAATATGTTTGATGAATATAAAACTTTATCAAAAGATATAAATACACTTTCCAAATATTTAAACTTAATATCATGAGTTTTAAGACATTTACTTTTCAATTTCGTCATATTTTCAACTACTTTAACATTCTGGAAATGTTATCTTTTTAAATATATAATATATTTTCATGTATTTGAAAAAAATTTTTAATACATAAAATCATGGAAATAGGGGCACATATTTTTTCCTCAGGCTTAGGGCACTGTGTTTTATGTAAAAATTTGATATTTTCTTCGTCGTGGATTTTTTTACATTAATCTTGATTTTTTTTAAAGCATTGCATTAAAATACTGTTTATCTTGAGTACTGAGTTTTTTTGGTGCCCGAGGCAAGTGCCTCATTCATCTCATCCTCTCTGACACTGCTTCATCCCGAAAGAGGAAGGAAAGGTGAGAAGAAACAGGCCTGCTCCTATCCACCTGGGAGAGATACAAACCGATACGACTTCTCTGCCTGGTAAACTTCTATATGCATCAAAAAAACACATTTAAATGTTTCTTGCTTTTGGCCTGCCAAAATTCCACCTCTGGAGATGTAGCTAAAGAAATCAAGAGATCCAGACGAAGTGTTTTTTTGAACAAGGATGTTCATCTCTGTGTTATTTATAACACTGTAATGTTGGAAATAACCTGACTGCCCAACAATCGATTCATTCTTAAAAATTCTGTTTATTCGTGTGATAAAATGTTAAGACAGCTGTTTTGAATCATGTTTTTTCGAAATAATATTTCTGAAGAATATTTAACGACATGGGAAAATATTCAAGATGCCTTTGATGGAAATGCACGATGAGAACCATATATTCCATGCTATTTCATTTTTTAAAAACATATTTGTTTTGGAAAAAAAATGAAATACATGAAAATGTTCATAGCAGTTGTCCTTGGATGATAGAATAATGAGTGATTTTTTTTCTTCCTTCTACTTTTTTGGTATGTGTCTTCTTTCTACTATTTTAACTATTTCTAATGACTTCACATTAGTTTCATAATCAGGAATTTAAAAAGCATTTCTCCCTTTTATTAAAATATAATCGGCATATAAAAAGTAACATTTTAAAGTTAATTCATCCAATGAGTTTATACTTCAGATAGGCCTAGGAGAACAGGGAATATGCCTGCTTCATTCCATGTTCCATTCCCAGTGCTCATAGCAGGACCTGGCACATAGTAGGTACTCAATAAACATTTGTGGAATAACTGCTTATGAACAAGAAGTTCAAACACTCCTTTTCTTGATGAAGACTCTTTTGGTTGAAAGAAAGAAAGAAACTTAACTCAGTTTAAGGAGAAAAGGAAGTATGTTGGCTCACGGGTGGGGCTCCCATGTTTGAAAGACCAGTTTTGGGGATCAGGGCTCCCCTGGTTTCAGCAGGGAAGAAGGCCACTGACAGCTCCTGAATCATCTCCTCCCAGCTTTGCTTGATCCCCAAAGGACAGATTCTGGGTATAGGTCTTCTGGAAGTCTCACATACCCTCTTAGCCAGTCCTGTATAATACAAAACTTCAGTGCAGCCAAATCCAGCATCCTTAAAAAAAATTTTTTTTTGTACATCCTCTATTTATAAGGTGGGATTTACAAAGCTGATGACACTTAAAGTTTTAGTAATTTAAGGGCTTCTAAAGTTGAAAGTCAGATGGTCCCAGGGAAATTAGATAGCAGTGGCTACTGGACAAAGAAGTTCCCCGAAGGTTTCAGTTCTCAGCTGACCTGACATTTCTCCCACCCCCCAATACATGCACTCCAAACTGTTGGCTAGAGCCATCTGACATTGACATTCGTCATTCCTGAAGCTTCCCGTGATGTAGGCAGGAGGCATCAGCTATCTGGGCGACAGCCTTAAGATGTCTGATGCAAGCAAGCCATCGATTTCCCAAGGTTATCAGGTTTCTGTACCTGAGGAATTCAGTGTATGGGTGGCACTCTTAGGCTGCCACCACTAGGGGCAGTATTTGCAACCAGCGTTTGATAATTCTGCAAGAATGGAATTTAGGTCAGAGAAGAACAAGTCATTGTGCCAGGCACGCTGTTGGATGACTTAGTACACATAAGCCCATATAACAAGGCAAAAATGATGATCCCATTTTACAGATGAGAAAACAGTCTTAAAATAGAGAGTTCACCCAGTTGCCAAATGAAGAGCTGGGCTCCAAACCTAGGTGTTCTGACTCCAAATCCTGTAATCTTTCCACTCCCCAAGTGTTTCCCCAGGGGACATAAAGGCCACCAGATGGCAGGCCAAAAAGAACTTTTTTAGGCAAAATATTTGGGGAAATGTCGCAAGCTATTTCTCCTTCTTGGTAAGTGACAGATTCCTTAGCATATAAAAGGCTCTGAGAAGTCCTACATGAAAAGAACTTGATTGATTTTGTGTGATCTCATTTTTGCCTGAATTTATTTGACCATACAACTCTTTCTCCTTTCTATGATAACTGTACCTGTGGAACATACTATGGGAATTGCTGTATTATGCCCCCAACTACTGTGTTTCATTCATTATAATAACAGCTTCCCAGGGTTTGCACTAGCGCTTGACGATCTGTGAGAGGTGTGGTCATAATGGGATACCCTGGGGAGGCAGAGCTGAGCTGAGGGGCAGAATATGAGACGGGATGGAGGGCAGAATGAAGGACTTGTGTAGTGGATGCTGTTGGTGCCCCACCCTGATCTCCAGTGTTCCTGGAGCATCCATCCCCTGGCTCCTGTGAGTGTCCGCCACCCCCTTCTCTGGAGAATTGCCATTAGTCAAAGGGACCTGACTCACTAGGAGTCCACATCCGCCCTACCAATGACTGGCTGACGGGAGGTTATAAAAGGCAGGCCTCCTTGAGGTGGAACTTACTCTGTGTCACAGTTTACCCTCCAGGGCTCCCGTGGGATCTGGCTAAAGCTGGTCTCCAGCTAAGACTACAGCCTCACTTAAGTGTCCTTACCTGTTTCTTCCTGAGAGCTTTTCCTCAATAAATCATTACACAAGGATTCCTGGCTCGGGCCCTGCTTCCAGAGAACCCAATCTCAGGCAGCATCTCTTTCAGCTTAAGCATCTGGGTGGATGGTGATATAATTTGAGATGAGGAAGATTAGGATAGAAGAGGTGAGCCTAGAAAATAAAGAGTTTGATTTTGGACATGCTAATTTCGAAAGGCTTGCTAAAAGATGTCAAGAAGCTATTTGGAATGGGAAAGTGAAAAGTCTCCATTTAATATGTCTGAACCCTGTGGTATCTCTGGCAGGAGGTGAGTGAGGGGGGTGGAGTACTTGGATAGTGTAGAAGCTTGAAGGAATAATGGAACAGAACAAGTGCTTGGCAGTCATGGGAGAAGATTCTGCCCTGTACCTTCTTTCTCCTTGATCCTGTATCCATCTTGCAGTGAGAAGTTTGTTTGGAGTTCAGCCAGCCTTGGAATGAAGCTGGCTCTGCCAGGCACTAGCTGTGTGGCCTTGAGCAAGTCACCCACCTCTCTGAGCCTGTTTTCTCATCTGAAAAATAGAGACAAGAATACCTGCCCTTATGAAAAAGAGGGAAACTAAATGAGAACTATGTATAGTGCCTGGTATGAGCAAGTACTCAGGAAGTTGTCATTGTCACAGATGCTATTGTTACTGCACATATGTGGCCATCTGGTCCCAAAACACAGGCCCTGCCTGCCTCCCACATCCAAGGTGGTCTATCCCTGTTCAAGATATTCATATCGTCACCCGAGCTTCCAACTCCAGCGGTGAACTCCTCTCCCCTCTTGCCACTGCCTCCTGAATAATCACTTCTTCCATGGGGCCTCCCAGCACTGACCTCACCCCGGGCCCTATCAGCTGAGCGCTGGGCAGCATCTCTCCCACTATCTCAGCTCCCCACACCCAGCAGGGCCTGGGTGGGGCTGGGCAGGGGGCCGGGCCCTATGCCTGCAGCCCAGGCAGCTAGAGTTGTCTCTGACTGGGGCACAGGGTAAGGAGCACACAGGGTTTGCTGGCTGTGAGGTGCCTTGGGTGGGTCATCACCCCACTCTGTGAATGGAGAAGACAGCTCTCCCCTCATAGGACTCTCGAGGGGAGAGTACGTGGCCAACAGGAGGTGTCACTGTCAGTTCCTCCCCATTGCCTAGTGTCTCCTGAGGCTAAGGCAATGGAAGGAGCCTGGTCAACACAACTCAAGGCCGGAAGTGGAGAGATACTCTTCCGGCACGGTACAGAACAGAAGGTGTGGTGGCAGGAGGCTAATTTTCCAAGGGCAAAAGACCCTACCAGTGCCATCTATAATAGCTACAATATAGATGCAATTTCAATATGCAAAATTTGGGATAAATCTGACTGTGGAGGATAAGTTATCCTGTAGTCAGAATACCATGAAATTTTTTATAATCATTTCTTCTCAAATAATATTTAATTGTGTATGGAAATGACCATGGTGTCTTATTAAGTGAAAAGAATCTGTCGCTTTCAGGACCGCTGCCACAGCATGGAGGTGAGAGGCGTGGGGACTAGAATTAAATGGAAGTTCAGTGAAAAAAAAATTCACCAACATTTGAACTCTGATTATTTCTGGATGGTGGGTGGGTGTAGAGTTTATTTTTATTTCCTTCTTTGTGTTTTTCTTTGCGTTTCTTCATTTGGTACAGAGCGTGCATCGCTTGTGTAATACAGTACTTACCCAGCCCCCTTGCTACATGCTTTAAATAGACTTCGGGACCAAGTCGCTGGTCTATGCAACATTTTCTGCCCTCTCTGCCCACCCAGGTAGCTCTGCCCCACCAGCCCCTGTCTGTTTGTGGGGGCTTCTATCACTTAGCAGCTGTGTGACCTCAGACACACTCTTAATCTGAGTCACAGCTTCCCCATCTAAGAAAAGGCGCATGGTCATAGTACATACATCCTGAGGTCATCAGAAGGATTAAAGAATATGATGGATACAGCCTGGCATATCGCAAGCATTTAGAAAATCACATATATGTACACATGTATATACACACATATACATATACTTATACATAGATACATATACAGACAGTCCCTGATGATGGTTCAGTTTACGATTTTTTTGACTTCAAGATGGTGTGAAAGCGATGCACATTCAGTAGAAACCATAGTTTGAATTTTGTTTTTTTCCTGGTCTAGTGATAAGTAGTACCACACTCTTGTGATGCTGGGCAGCAGCAGCGAGCCACAGCTCCCAGAAAGCCATGCAATCACGAGTAAACAAACAATACTCTACAGTGTACTGTGTTGCCAGCATTTTTCTTGAATATTGTAATCTGAGCACATTTAAGGTAAGCTAGGGTGTTGGTAGGTTAGGTATATTAAATACATTTTTGGAACGCGATCACATTATAAGTTGAGGAGAGTCTCTATCATCTATGTATCTATCTAATCTGTTATCTATCTATCTATCATCTATATCTATCTAATCTGTTATCTATCTGTCTATCTATCTATCTATCTATCTATCTATCTATCTATCTATCTATCTATATATCATTTACCTATCTGTCATCTATCTATATCTCTCATACACACACACACCAGTAGGACATACACTAAGCATTAGAAGTGCTTCTCTTGAAATTTTCCTATTTCTTTGGAAATCAGGGGAAACAAAAGTTTACTGAAGAAGAAAGGAAAACGTTGCCCCCACTTCCACTGTGCCTGACACAGCAGGACCCCGGCAGCTCAAGAGAACCAGGACTGGAACCTAGCCCCCCAGGTGCGTAGCCCTGCCTCTGGACCACATGGGGGAGGGTGGATCCTGAAGGATGTCGGAGCCCAAGGATGATCACTGTGGGTCAGAAGAACCCCAAATGGTATGTGTAGACTGGGCAAATGAATGAACGAATCCGACTGGCTATAAGGAGAACAAGGAGGGAGAAAGCAAGTGGGGTAGCATTGTTCCATTTTATAGAGCAGGAAATCGAGGCTCTGAGTGATAAAGTGACTTGCCTGAAGTTACTCAGCTGTCATTGCCTGAGTCAGGATTTGAACCGAGGTCTATTGATTCCTAAGTATAGACTGTCGACGCCGTTTCTCTTTAAATGATGGAGTGCCACGGAAAAGTGGCTTTGCAGATAAAGAAAAGTACAAAATCCCCAAGACTGGGTCTGGCTTCCTTGAGGATCTGTCTGGATAGCAGGAATTCAGAGGTTGGGTGGGTGAGAGTCCTTGATTTCTGAGTTCTTCAGCCCCCGGGGCTGTTGGCTCTGATTACAGATAAAAAGACATGGAAACTGTTGTCCCCGTGTGACCTGGCTCTCTGTTGTCCTTCTAGTACAGAAAAGCTGAGTTCTCACAGCCCCTGAGGCTCCCAACTGCTTCTAACGAATTCATTGTCTGCCTTGTTTGTTGTCCCAAGTTCAGGCCACCTTGTTTTTGCCTGGCCAGTGGCCTCTTTCAAAGGTGAGATGCTCTTTCTCTGCTTTTGACAATTGGTCTATTCAAACTGGCAGCATCTTCACAGGCAGGCCAGCGTTGTCACCCAGGCAGATCTCCACCACAGCCAGCAAACGGGTGTGCAGGTGCGTGTCCATGTAGCCTGATATCTAAGTGTGTACTTTATGCAAAAGGAGGACAGGAATAAGAAAAAATAGGTCAAGAGGATGGGGGTGGGTGGGTTGAAGACCATGCCCTGGGATAGTCAAAGTTAACTGCAGCTCTACCCAAAAGTACTCTGTTATCAAGTTTGAGAAATGCCAAAGTCATATATTTCTTTAAATGTACACTAGCGCGACGAAGGCTCTGAGAAGTACTGCGGTAAGGAAACTTTGTTGACTTTTAACAGAATTTCCATGGGTTTTTTTTGGTCCCTTCTTTGTTTCCTCCTTCTCTCCCTCCTTCCGTCCTTCTCTCCTTTTAACATCCGTCCTTCAACAAACGCTCAATGAGTTCCTGATATCCACCTCGATCCCAAGTATCGAGGACACAGCACTGAACAAAGTAGACCAAGGGGCTGACTTTCCAGAGGGAGGAGATAGACAATGTGTGTAATAAGTGAAACATACAGTATGTCAGGTGGTGGCAGGTGCTATGGAGGAGAATAAAGCAGGAAAGGATGGGGAGCGCTGGAGGCGAGGGAGCCCTAACTGAGAAGGTGATATTTGATCTGAGACCTACAGGAGGGAAAGAAGCCCACCTTGAAGATACCTGGGGCAAGAACATTGCAGGCAGAGAGAACCACAAGTGCAAAGGCCCTGGGGCCTGAGCTTGCCTGGTGAGACCTAGAAGCAGCAGGGAGGCCACCAGACCCTCCTCTATGCGCCAGCACAGAACACATTTCCATCACCTACCAAAGCAGTTTGAGAAACTGATGGAATTTAAGAATAAGGCTTTAGTCAGAAAAACCTAGGTTTTTATCCCAGTTTCATCTCTTCTATTAGTCTATGCAAATTTAGGCAAATGACATCACCTCTCAGCCTCAGTTTCCTCATTGGTAAAACAGGGATAATAACATGCACTTACCTCACAGAGCCTGAGTGAGGGGCAAATGAAGTCATATCAGTGTGTGCCTTCACTCTGCCTGGCCGTGGTAAGCTCCTGTAAATGTCGGCTCTGGTTGTCGTTACTAATATTATTATAGCTGCATGAGGCATCATCTCATCCCTGGTAGACCCATCACCTTCTCAATCCTCCAGCTGAGAGGCAGCAAGGGAGGGAGGCAGCATCAGTTCTCAGAGAGGCCAGGAACCCGGAGGGAGGGAGCAAGCGTCGGTCACAGGAATCCTGCTGCCAGCTGCTCCAGCAGCAAATAATCCCCCTATGATAAGGAGAAATGGATCAGAGTGAACCGCAGGAGAAATCCAAGATGAATGGCCAAGCCATAAAGCCCACCCAGGTCAAAGCCGATCAACCAATTTCACATAATCTGTCATGCCCCCTCCCCAAACACATAAATTTTCCCCTTTCCCCACCAGATAATTTTTCATTTTAAACCCCCAGGAGTTGTCTCCTTGCTGCTGAGATTTTAAGATGATTTATTCAAGAAATATTTATGAGTACCAACTATGTGCAGCCACTGTTTAGGCACTTGTGATGTAAGAGACAATCTCAGACCAGTGGTTCTCCAAAGTATGGTCCCTGGACCAGCAGTATCAGCATCACCTGGGAACTTGTGAGAAATGCAAATTCTAGATCTCATCCCAGTTTTTTTCTCTGGGGCGGGGCCCAGTAATCTGTGTCAATTACATTTAAGCCTTCCTGGTGGTTCTGAAGTATGAGACCCAATGGCCTAGAAGAGTGGTTCTCAACCAGGCGCGCACGCACGCGCGCGCACGCACACACACACACACACCTGCCTAAGACAATTGGCAGTGTCTAGAGATATTCTGAATTATCACAACGTACAGGAGATGCTACTGGCACCTGGTAGATGGAGACCAGGGATACTGCTAAACTTTCTACTATATACAGGATGTCCCCCACCCCACCCAACGACAAAGCGTTTTCCAGCCCAAAGTGTCAATTGTGCCAAGGTTGAGAAACCGCGGTCTAGAGAGAGGGAGACAGGGACAGAGATAACAAATAAATAAAATCATTTCGATGGGGATCAGTGCTCTGAAGCAAATAATTCAGGGTAATGAGAGAGTGAGTGGCGGATGGTGGTGGTGACATTGGGGGACCAGAGAGGGCCTCTCTGAGAAGGTAACCTAGAAACCGAGAAAATAAGAGGGACCTGGTCATGGAAAACTTAGAGAGAAGAAAATTCTCGGCAAAGGGAACAGCGAGTGCAAAGACCTAAAGCGGGCAGGAGGTTGGTGTGTTGGAGGCTCAGGAAGGAGGCTAGATGATGACCCTGGCTGTTGTAGGAAACTCTGTCCCTCTCTCTCTCCTTCCTTCTTTCTTCCTCCTTCCTTCTCCCTCCTCCCTTCCTTCCTAGATGCCAGCCCTGTACTGGATATCAGTGTCTGGCAAAGCACCTGGATGAACTGGACTGAATCACTGGTCAACAGAGGAAACTGAGGAGCAGAGAGTCCTTGAAACTTGGATGGGAAAAATGAATGGGGTGTCAGAATGATAGCGTAAGAGCCGATCTCCAAAGATGAACCACCACTCCCATGTTCACACCCCGTGTAGTCCCCTCTCCTTGATACTGGGTTGGCTTATGACTTGTTTTTGACCAACAGAGAGCATCCTGTAACATCTAAGCCTGGGTCAGAAGCCTTGCTTTTACCTGGGTCCCCAAATGCTCACTCTAGGGACAGCCTTTCTTGGCACCTAAAGGGAAAAACTCCTCCTGTTTTCCCTACTCACAGCACCTCTGACACCAGATGTGGGAGTTTTTCCACACCAAGCAATTCTCTAGTTCTTGGATGGTACTGGCCAGGTGTCCAACAATTTAAATCTATTCTTTCACTAACTGCCCAGAGTTAGCACAGACCCCACAGGTTAAGGGCTTAATCCCTAAATACTGCCCCCCACTTCGAATGTCAATCTCAAGTCCCATGTTGTCACCTCTACTTTCGTCACTTGTTCCCACAAGCCCCTCCCTCCTCAGTTTTGATAACTCGCTATAACAGCTCACAAACCCAGGGAAACATCTACTTATATTTACCAGTTTATTTTAAAGGATCTCACAAAGGACCAGATAAAGATCCAGAGGAAGAGGTACAAGGGATGGGGAAGGGATGCAGAGCACCCATGCCCTCTCCAGGTGGGCCACCCTCCCAGCTCCTCCATATGTTCACCAGCATGGAAAGCTCTCCAAACCCCTTCAGTCAGGGTTTTTACAAAGGCTTCCTTACATAAGCATGGTTGATTAAATTATGACAATTAATGCTTGACTCAGCCTCCAGCCCCTCTCTCCTCCTAGGAAGTAGAAATGAGGCTGAGTTTTCCAACCCTTTAATCACTTGGTTGGTTTCCCCGGCAACCAGCTCCTATTCTTAGGGGATTTCCAAAGTCACTTCATTAACAGAAATTCAGGTACGATTGAAAGGAGCTTATTATGAATAACCGAAGATGTTTCAGGAGTTAATTCAAGAGCTGGGGACAAAAACCAAACATTACAACAAACGATGCTCCTATTGCTCTTATCACGTAGGAAATTACAAGAGTTTTAGGAGATCAAAACATATATGTAGTATCATATCAACAGTTATACCCAACAGTGATGCTATGAGAAGCCCATCCCACGTGGGGAAGCCACCGGGAGGCTCTGTTCCACAGTTTCAGCTCAGCCACAGCCTAACACCAGCATCCATCACCGGCCATGTGAGGTCACCATCTTGGATATCCCAGCTCAATTGAGCCCTCAGATGACGGCAGCCCCAGCCAGCATCATGCAGAGTAGAAGAGCCACCAGCTAAGCCCAGTCAATCAACAGACACATGAGGGATCATAAAACTATTGTTGTTTTAAGCCACTAAGTTTTGGGAGGGTTTGTCATGAAGCCATAGAGAGGTGAGACAGGCAGGATTCTGACACTTGCAGGGCCCACCTTGCGAAAGTCCCATAGATGGAAATTCAAACACTGTGAGAAAGGCCTGGGGGCAGCAGGAAAGCAGTTGGGATAAGATGCTTGGGTCCTGGCCCTGGTTTTTCCACCAGAGTGCTGTGTGGCTTTGGGTCTAACCCTCTCTAGACATCAGTATCCTCTTGATATAGAAGGGTTTGGATCCCCTGGTCTCAGAGCACTGTTCAATCTCTGCCATCCTTGGCTGGCTGGCTTCCTGGCTGATCTTTAATCAATCTGCAGACCTTCACGAATGCTGACTCATCACTAGAATGCTCTGCTGAAGAATCCCCCCACTCCACGATGATGCCAACCAGTATGCCCATCCCAGTAACATTTCCTGGCTCTCTAGATCCAGACCACTCCCATGCAAACTCCAGCTCTATCACCTCCTAGATAGATGTGATGTTGGCTGAGTCTCTTCACCTCTCCATGCCTTAGTCTCATCATCAGTAAAATAAGAGTACCTCTCACAGGAGTAGCTGTGCAGACTTAATGAGATAATTTATGTGAAACATTGAGCCCTGTGCCCGGCCCAGTCAGCTGCTGCTCACTTTCTGTCTCATACATCTGTGCTCCACTGAGCATATTTAATGTGAGTCTTGTCTCCTCATGTAAACTCTCTCCCAAACAGGCTTCAGGAAGGCCTGACTCTGGCTGAAATCCAGACCACAAGATTTAGCACCAACTAAGAGAGCAGACTCTGCACTGGGAGCCCGATGTATGCATTCCTTTCCCTGGCTGTGGGATCTGTTCATGATGCTTAGCTCCTCTGAGCTTCTGCTTCCTCATCAGTAAAATGGAGGTGACTGTCCCCACTCAGCCTCTTCTGGGGCAAGGTGAAGATCAACTGAGATACTGGACGCAAACGTGCTGTGTAAACTGCCGCGTGCTGAACAGGTACTTGTAAGGAACACAGTGGCCCAGGGTCAGACCACAGGCCTGGAAGGTGGAAGAGCTGGTTCTCGTTCTGGCTGTGTGACCTGGGGCACATTACCTCCCCTCTGGGGGCCTCACTGTCCCCAATGGTAAAGTGAGATGAGGCCAACAGATCTGTAGACACGTTGCTTTAGCCTACATAGAGTGCGTTAAAAATTCAAACTTATTTTTTAAAGACTAGAAACGTTCACATAAAAATCGACTTACATGTTTTCTCTGAAAAACCAAAGGTGTAGCAGCATAGGGCCCACACATCCACATGGCAAATGCCCAGCGGTGGCCATCCCTGTGTTCCCCATGACTCCCCACCCATACCAGGCCTCATGCCCTTTTGGCCATTCTCATGAATGTCACCTGCACAGCCCTGATAGCTATCTGAGTTTGTCAGCTCTGAACGAGATGGCTTCTGGGGGCCAGTTGTGCTAATATCCTAAGAATCTCTGCCCACAATGATTATGACAGTTCCGTTTCCTGGTATCCCACTCAGCCCGGCATAGTTCTGGGAACACAGTGGATGCTCTGCAAACATTTGGTTCCCGCCCCTCCCCGGCTGCCTGGTGACCTCAGTTGCCCTACACTCGGGGAGGCTTGAGATACATCCTACAGGGTGTGTCCTGCTTAAGCCCTGTCCCCATGAGGCCTGCATCTGTGTGACCAGTGCAACAGAAATCAGGGCCTGGTTCAGCTGGGGTGGGTCTGAAAAAACCTCTAGTAACCGTAGAAGCTTCTTTCTGAGCAGTTCCAAACTTGCAACTCTGCCCTCTCCCTACCCTCTCACCCCAAACAGAACCGAACTTCACCTGTGGGCAGGAATTCACCTTCACCACACAGAGAGACGGACGGCGTGGACTCTCGTATCACATAGACTTGGGCTGAAACCGGAGCTCTGTCACTTGGCAGCTGTGACTGTAGCTATACAGGGTTCCCCAGAAAAACAGAACCGATAGGATTTATAGAGATGTATAAGAGGATATTTATCATAGGAATTGACTTATTTGATTATGGAGGCTGAGAAGTCTGACAATCTGCCTTCCGTAAACTAGAGACCCAGGAAAAGGAAAGCTGATGTCATAATTTGATCTGTGTCTGAAGGCCTGAGAGTCAGGGTTGCCAATGGTGTAAGTCCAGGTCCAAGTCCACAAGGCCCAAGGACCGGGAGCACTGATGTTCGACGGCAGAAGATGGACGTCTCAGCTCATGGGAAGAGTAAATTCGCCCTTCCTCCAACTTTTTGTTCTATTCAGGCCCTCGAAGGGTTGGATGATGCCGACCCTCATTGGCAAGGGCGATCTGCATTACTCAGTCTACTGATTCAGATGCCAGTCTCTTCCAGAAACACCCTCACGGATACACCTGGAAATAATGTTTTTGCCAGCTATCTGGGCATCCCTTAGCACAATCAAGTTGACACATAAAATTAGCCATTACATTAGCATGAAGTCCTTAACTTCTAGGATCCTCAGGTTCTCAAATGTGAAACAGGAACTCTCCTCTGCCCGCCTCGGTGAGGGCCTGCTGACTAGATTAAAGGAGCTTGTCTGTAAAGCATTTAGCCATCCAGGTAATGAATGCCCATGATTTTCTCATCTCAGCCACAGAGCGACAAAATGGTTTGGCATTTCCAAAGCCAAAGGGGCTATTTCCCCAATTCCATCACGAAATCAAGAAGAAATTGGTAGTTATGACTAGAGTCAAATTGGAACTGGGTGGGAGGAGCCCAGTACAATATGAATGTCTTACCCCTATGTAGAAGACACCTCTTAATTTTGCACATCCAGAATCCATGTTCTAGTATTAGCATCCCAAGTTGCTTTGGGGAAACTACCGCTCCTCCACGCTCAATCTATGCAATTCGCTGAGTTTGATGCTATCGCCACAGAACCAGGCCTAGCCAATCAGATCTCTGACTCCTCCAGCCACAGTGATTGGTTCAAGAATGAGCATGTGACCCAGGCTGGCCAATAAAAGATCTTTCTGGGATTTTTGCTGAGCTCTCGGTGGGGAAAAAGGCATCTTCTTTCAGCTGTAGTGGCTAAGCTGATGGAGCATAAGCCTGCAGCTGCTGGTGGCCAACTTTACAAGCAGAGAGAGAGAAAAAAAAGAAAAGAAAAAAGAAACCCAACCGATCTGCCTGAGAGTGAAGCCAACACAGAAGCAGAGCCAAAGGGTGTAGGGAGAGTTCCTGACAATAACATCCGAGCACCTGAACCTGGTCATGACTGAAGCTGAACATATACTGTATATATTTTGGACATTACAGATACATGTATCAATAAATTCCTTTCTTTGCTTGAGTGAATTTGAGTTGTGTTTCTGCCACTTATAATGAAAGAACCCTGACTGACACAGTCCAGAAATAAAGTCTGCTATAAACAGGAAGAGTGAGTGATTAAACAAATTAAGTACATGAATCCATTAATGAGGGAGTGAGAAAACAAATGACTAAGTGGATGACTGAATGAATGAGTGAATGAGTGAAGCATTCTAGGAAACAATCCGTTTTTGTTCTCAGATACCAACACCTTCTGCTCCTGAAAGGCTTCCTCTGCCCGCACTCAGCCTGTGATATACTTTGTTAGGGAGAATTTTCAGTCTGTCTCAGAGGGGATCCAAACATCTTAGGTAAGTCACTTAACCTTTAGATAAGCCCAAGATTCCTCACCAGGAAATGAGGATAAGAGGTCTTATCTCATAGGGCTGTCACAATGTAGTCTTAATGAGATAATGCACATAAAGCACTTAGCCCACCAAGAAGAAATTAGTGGCTGTGCCCAGAGTCTGGTAAAGTCATTTGATCAGCAAAGACAGTGATGACCATTAATGTTATGCTTTCAGGCTCAGCTTGTGTCCACCTTCATGAAGTTTCCCCTCACCACCTGAGTCCCCATGAGCCAACTTCCTCTAGAGTAGCAGCCAAGTTGGCAAGCTTGCTTGGCACTGAGATACTATCTCCTTCAGGAATCTTGCTTAAAATTCAGGATATCAAACTCCCCAAAGGAAGTGTATTTCAAATGCAGATTCCCAGGCTTACCTTCTGAGTACCTATACCAGAGGTCTACCATGGAGCCCAGGAATCTACATTTTCACCAAGTCCCCTCAACTCAAGATGATTCTGAAACAAGTGGTCCACAGACTACACTTGCAGAAACGCCTATCCACCACTCCATTCTGCAGATAGGGAAACTGAGGTCAGGGAGCGGGGCACAGATTGGCCCAAAGTCACATAGTGATCCATTGGTAGAGCCAGGCTTGACCCAAGACTGGTGCCTCGTGGACCTGGGCTAGTCCACCTTGCTGCACAGTCTTCTCTCTCTGTGGATCGAAGCTTGCCCAGCCTTCAGCATGGGTTTTCCACCATCAGGTTCTCTGATCACTGGCTGGCCTCCTGCATGCAGAGAGAATGTTTCCTCAGGGCCCTGAACCTTCCTGGTGCTCAGCAAATATCTGCCAGAGGATGAGCATGGCTGTAGCAGGACCAAAATATTTAGTGGTTTCTTCAACGAGGGAGTTTCTTCAGCAAAGGAGATGAATGACCTGGCTGCGTGAGTGATGGAATCTCCCAAATGGTGCGAGGAAAGAGCCATCATCCACTGAGGGACCCCAAAATGCAGTTTTTCTTATTTATTTTCTCTCTCGAGGAGAGAGTTGTGATGTGGACAGAGCTGCTACAAACCTACCAACCAGATTGTGAACTCCAGGAGGCGGGGCCTGCATGTTCCCACCCATGTCTCACACTCTCTCTGACTGACGTACGATAGGCGCTCAGCAAGTGTTGATGAGATGAGAGAAACATCTGTGGACCCTGCTTCTCATTCCAAGTGGTTCGTTTCTTGTATTATAGATGGGCCGATGGTAGCAGAATGTTACTGCCATTCCCTGTCCTCCTCACTGCAGCCTGTCCCACTCTTCCAGCTATGGGCCTGGGGAACATGGAGGTCCAAGAGGTAGTCCTCGTCCCCATCCTCGGACCATCTCCTCCAGAGTCATGTATCTGTGGGATGAAGGGCGGGGTGAGGAGGCTTCTGCCGAAACCGCTTCTGCACAGCCGGGCGTGCCTTCACCCCCCACTGCCTATGCTTCCCCCATCAGCGCTTTGGTGCCGTGTTCCCTGACTCGGCCAGCACTGGATTTGATTGATTCTTTATGGCCTGTGGCTTCGATGCCCATGCTGAGCATATGGGGAAGACGAGCCAGAGAGGAGGTGGGGGAGAGGAGAGGCAAGGGGAAGCTGCATGGGCCAGACCCCAACCCTTGCAAAACACAGGGCTTCCCCAGGCCTGCCCCACACCATCACACCCCTTCCCGCTGCACCCACATGCCAATGACTCTGGTTTCTAGAACTGTCCTGAACCTCATTTCCTAGCAATGTCCAAACGAATGGGAATGTCCAAGGCTAGGCCTTGAGACAAGCCTGGGCCAAATGTCCTCCCAAAAAAATGCAATGTGAACATTGTTCATCTGTTATTGATTGGGAGGCTGTGAGCTTTGCTTCCAAAATCTCCAATAAAACTGGCTTGGAGGAGAATTTCCTGAATCCACGGGTAAGTGGATAAAGATGTTCCAGGAGTCCGGGGTGGTGCTGGTGGGGAAGCTCATACACCATGCCCAGTTGGTTTTCTCCTTTGTTACTTAATGAAGAACAGGAAACAATCAGCCCCATCTCTGCATCCAGAGACGGCGCCCTTCACCCTTTGAGTTAATTTCCGGTTGGAGACAGGGGTCTGCTCAGCCAGAGGGCCCCTGGGAATCTTCCTCTTCTCTTTTGGGTTGGGGGCTGGGGTTCGCTCATTCCTCTGGGCATCTCAAGAAAGGGCTCTGGCACTGGCAGTGGTATTAAGAGGGTAGGAGATTTTCAGGGAACGCAGCAAGGAATTAGGGGAGCTGGTTCAAATGCTGGAGAAGCCCAGGTGTGAGGTCTCCCTCCAGGGGCCCTACCGTTTACCAGCTGTGTGACCTTGAGCAAGAGAGTTGGGTCCTCAGATTCCTCATCTGTTAAATGGGTGTCATCTCAGCCCTTGTCTCATGGGGTTGTTACCAGGAGTCCAGGAGCGCATGTATGTACATACATGTGCTTTGTACAGTGCCTAGCACACAGCAGGCGCTCAATAAGCATGGTTTTTATTACTATTATTCCTTGACATCAGAAGCAGCTGGGACTCTGCTGATTTCATGATGCCCAGAGACGCCCAGAGAAATGGGATCGCCCCTTCCTTGCACTTCTCCTTCCCTTCCTCCACCCCCACCACATGCTCTTGGGCCATGGGATGGAAGGATGAGGACAATCTGAGTCAGAGTGCTTGTCATCTGGGTGGGGGACGTGGGGGGTGGGCCTAGAGCTGGGAGACTTCACCCTGAGCCAGAGTGTGGCTGGGGAGGTCAGCCCTTGGCCTCCTGTCTTCCACTGTATGGTGCAAAGATGCTGGAACAGCCTCCCATCTCCAGCGACATGGACCTAGGCCTCCTCAGGCCTCCCAACTGGCAGGGAAGGACCGCGCTACCTGTGGCTTTTGCTCCTCGGCACCTATCTGGCTATGGGCCCCAAATGCTTCATCTGCTAGATGAGGAGGTTGATTTCTGCCTTGTGCATCTCAAAAGGTTGTTATGCAGCTCAAATCAGGACAGGGATTAGAGATCTGAATGACCCAGACAAGTCTCAGCCTAACCCAGAACTTTGTGAACACTGGACAGATCCAAACCAACATAGCAAAGGCTCAGAGAACTGGACCAGGAGTTGAGCCTCTAAGAAAAATCTAGAGCAAATAGCATTCTTTATGGTGAAAGCTTGAATCTTTTGTCCTATGAGCTATATCTTGCATCTTGTCTTTTCATACTTAAAAATGAAATAGAAATAGATCATAAAAGTAAATATAAAACATAAAAATATAAAATTTCTAGAAGAAAACATAGGAGGAAACCTTTGTGATCTTGGGGTAGGCAAAGATTTCTTGGATTCAGCACCAAAAATGCTATTCATAAGAGAAGAAATAGATAAATTAGACTATGTCAGAATTAAGAACATATGCTCTTGGAAAGATTCTATTAAGAAAACGAAAAGATAAGGCACAGACAGAAGGCATTTACAAGTCACATATCTGCTAAGGGACTTGCATCTGGAATATATAAAGAACTTCCAAAAATAATAAGAAAGCAAACAGCCCAACAACAACAACAAAAATGAGCAAAAGATTTGAACAGACACTTCACCAGAGAAGGTATATGGACGGTAAATAAGCACATTAAAGATGCTCAAAATAATTAATCACCAGAGAACGGATAATTGAAGCCACGATGAGATATCAATCACACCTATTAGAATGGCTAAAATTAAAAAGACTGACCATTCATATCAAATATGGATGAGAACAAAACTCTCATACGCTTCTGGTGGAAATAAAAAAACAATGTAACCACTTTGGAACATAATTTGGCAGTTTTTAATGAGTTAAACTTATACCTACTATGTGACCCAGCCATTTCATTCCTAGGGACTTATCCAAGAGAAAAGGAAATATGTGTGTTCACAAAAACTTGTATGAGAATGTTCGTGGCAGCTTTATTTGCAATAGTTAAAACTTGGACCAATCCGAAATGTTCGTCAACAGATAAATGGATAAACCAATTGTTGTATATTCATACAAGAGGCTATGACTCAAAATTAAAAGGAATAAACTATTGACATGTGCAATAACATGAGTGAATCAAAATAATGAAGTTGATTGAAAGAAGCCAGGCCCCGCCCCCCCAGAAAAACATGCTATGTGACTCTATGTAAAACTCTAGGAAAAGCAAACAATTTGTTGTGATGGATACGGATCGGTGGTTTGGAGATTGAGCGAAGTGTGTCTTATCCCAGTGATGGCAATGGTTCCATGATTGTGTGCGTATGTCAAAAATGACCAAAACTGTACACTGGAAATGTGTGCTGTTTATTGGACTTCAAATATAATTCGATACAATAGGGGAGAAAAAGGGTTAGCTTTCTTCTTACACTGACATGGAGTGCCTACTCACACTGCACCCCGAGTCCCCCCTTGCACCTTCCAGGCCTCACAGTGTAGGAAGCACTTGAAGTGTAGGCACAGCTCGGAGAGACCGCAGGTTTGGTTCCAGACCACGGCGATGAAGTGGGTATCGCAAGACAGCGAGTCGTAATCTTTTTGCTGGTGGAAGGTCGTGCCTTCGATTTGTAAAAAAAAAAATGCAACACCTGTGAAGTGCAGTGAGACAAAGTGCAATCAAACAAGGTGTACCTGTACTGTACCGTGCCCGGTTCATGGCCCGCACCGCCCTCCCGCCTGGTAAGCTGGAGGAAGCAGACACAAAGCATGAGCTCTCACGCTGG
>NW_006443568.1:12066043-12073546 GCF_000325575.1 Pteropus alecto | reverse complement strand
AGGAATGCTGAGGAGGGACTAGTTCCCTCCTTGCTCACGCTCCTCTGAAAGCAGAGCCGGAGGCTGAGGGCTCATGTTTGTCACGTTACTAGGAATGGAATCCCTGTGTGATGGCTAAGTTTGTGCGCCCACTTGACTGGGTGATGGGATGCCCAGATATCTGGTTAAACATAATTTCTGGGCGTGTCTGTGAGGGTATTTCTGGAAGAGACCAGCGTTTGAATTGGTAGCCCGAGTAAAGCAGATGGCTCTCCCCAGTGTGGGTGGCCACCCTCCGACCCACGGACAGCCTGAATAGAACTAAAAGATGGTGAAAGTTGAATTTTCTCTCTCTTTACCTGACCGCTGGGAGCTGAGACGTTGGTCTCCTTCTGCCCCTGGACTGGAACTTACACCATCAGCACTCCTGGTTCTCCGGCCTCGGACTCAGGCTGAAATTACAGCACCAACTTTTGGGGGCTCTAGCTCACAGGTGGCAGATCATGGGACTTCTCAGCCTCCATAACTGTGTGAGCTAGTTCCTTATAATAAATCTCATTCTAGATATATATGTATATCCATGTCAATATCGACATAGATATATCTCCTATTGGTTCTGTTTCTCTGGAGAACCCTGACTAATATTAATATACCCAAGAAGCAGAAGTGGACGACAAGAGGAATGAAAAGAAGAGGGAGAGAGCGATAGAAAGATGTGTGATCAGGCCAGCTACAGGCAAGAGTCGCTGGCTGCTGGGTCTGTGAACTGTGCCCCGAGAAACCACATGAACTACGAGTCTTGGAATATCCCCTGGGGTTGAGTGGTGGGAAGAAAAGGAGAAAATTTACCTACTGGTTCGTATCTCTCAGTGGTCCAAGTTTTGCACACAGAGCAAGGACTCTCTTATACTTTTGGGTTGTGCACACCTGGGCATGGCACAGGGGCACCCCAAGACAAACTGAAGGGAAGCCTCAAGGTGGGCAGGAAGCTGCCTCTGAAAGAAGCCTGTCAGGCCCACAAAGAGCTGGAAGGAGACACTCCTTAAGACTGTGAGGACTAGAGGATCTGAAGTGGTGGGTAAAAGGTGTCTGACAAAAACCCGGGTTGCTGGGGAAAGCTTCAGAAGGGGCAGATGTAAGGGAGTCAGGCCTTGGAGAATGAGTAAGCAGAAGAGTGGTTGTGGCAGTGAGCTGGGGAGGCAGTTTTGGCGGAGGAAGCAGCAGGGTGAAGATGCAGAGGCTCTACCGTGAGTCGTGAAATCATGGCATACCATTTGTGTGCCTGCAACCATGAGGCAAGCTCTGGCTTCTGTTGCCATTGCAAGTGGCATCCATGCTTTGGCCTGCTCACAATCCATTCCCGCCCTTCACTTTCAGGCCACACCTGGAGTAAGCATTTGATCTTTGCCTGGCCAATGAGAGTGCCAATGTTCCTGGCAACAGCGATTGGCTCAAGAGTTGGCACATGACCCGTGCTGGGCCAATCAGAGCCAGTGAGCAGCAATGCCAAGACTTTTGCTTGAGCAATTAGGAAATAGTCCCTCTCTCTATCGGGATTTCTAAACTGGTAAGACAGGAGCCTGGAGCTGTTGGGCCATCATTGTCATACCTGGGGAGAGGCTGCCTGAGAATGTCTCTGATGCTGAGAAGCAGCAGCAAGAGATGGAGCAAGTTCTTGACGTTTTGAGCACCTGGATCCAAGCATGCCTGTAATTTAGAGCTGTCCTTTGAGTTTTCAGTTACATGAGCCAATAAATTCTATTTTCTGTGTAAGCGAGTTTGAGGTGGGTTTCTATCACCTGTGACCAAAACAAGTCCTAAGGATGCATTACATCCTCAGGACCTTGTAAGAGTCTGTTGCAAAGTAAAATTTAGGGGTTAGAATTCCTCAGAACGCCTAGCACATCCTTCTCTCAGCACTGACTCCTTGGGTGAGGATCTCCATTCCCAGAGCACAGGGCATAGCGTGTGCGCTCTGGGACCAGACACCTGGGTTCAAATGCAAGTTCAGTGACTAGACATGCAACCATGGCCGAGTTCCTTCATCTCTCTTAAGCCTTAGTTTCCTCATCTGAGAAATAGGATAAATAATACTACTAACTTCACAGGATCCTTGTGGCCTTTAAGTAAGTTGTTATATGCAAAATGGTTACTCTAGAGTCCAACACACAGTGCCCAGTAAATGTGAGCTGATGTTAGTGCTGTACTGATAACTCCTGAATCTATCTGTCTACTGACCTCCAGTCCAACAGACAGCTGTGTTCAACAGGCCCTAGACTGGCCTAGTCTCCATCCACTCCCGATCCTCACATCCACTCAGCATCTGGGTCCAAAGCTCAGTTAAAGGCCCTACAGCCTCTCAGTTACTCATGCTGGAGACCTAGAAATCTTCCTGGAATCCCCTGCCCTCCTCCACACCCAGGCATCACCAAACCCTGTGGATGCTAACTCCTCGATATTATCTCTGGATACGTGCATCAGCGCCAGACTCTCAGCCCCACTCTAGACCTACAGAATAAAATCTGCATTTTAACAACATTTCCAGATGATTCAGATGAATATTAAAGTTTGAGAAGCCCCATTCTTCAACTTCTAATTTTCTCAACCTTGGCTGCACACCGACATCATCTGAGGGTCTTTAAAAATACTGGTCCCACCTCCAGAGATTCTGACTGAATTGGTCCAGGGTGTGGCCTGAGCATCAAGATGTTGCACTTTTAGTGTGCAGCTGGGGTTGCGACCCACCGCTGTCCCTCTCAGCCCTTCCACTGCCCCTACCCTGGTTCAAACCTCCTCCAAGAACAACTAGGACAGTCCCAGCCTAGCCTCTAGAACAGCGCCCCCTCCCCAGTCCATCCCCAAAGCTCCAGCTAACGTGATCTTTTACAACAGGAAA
The DNA here is from genome assembly GCF_000325575.1 of Pteropus alecto. Classification (NCBI taxonomy): domain Eukaryota; kingdom Metazoa; phylum Chordata; class Mammalia; order Chiroptera; family Pteropodidae; genus Pteropus; species Pteropus alecto. The sequence goes on along the minus strand of NW_006443568.1, from coordinate 12,070,671 downwards.
AAAAATCACATCTACTATAATTGAGATCTACCAAACCTGTATAGAGACGAAACTTATTTTCTCTGACCTCAATGTCCTCATAAGTCTACTCGTCCTGCTGACAGAGGAAAATAAACTAACTAACAACTAACTTGATTTTACCAGTTAAAGGTAATTCCATCTCTTTTCGGTCACTTTAGTCTCTTTGGGGAATATGTTCCATTTTTCAAGGGTTCTTTTAACCTCCCACTCCATCTTTCCTAAGAGTGGCAGGGGGAGTCGCTGCTTGTCCACATGTGTCCTCTGGCCTACCTCGTAGGCTTCACCCCCTTATTGTGTCCTGACCCCTTTATCTCTGGGCCTCAGACTCTCTCTTCACTGAATTGACAGGTGCTGTCTTTGGTTCCTCTGGCCTGCAGGTGTGTGCCCACATACCCTGCTGCCACTGCCTCTGTGGCCTCCTTGCCCTGATCCTCTGAGGTCCTCTGAGTGCCACTTTGGGAGGCACACGTAGACTTCTGAGACTTGTGTCCATCACCCCATAGACTGTGGAGAAGCAGCAGGGCTCTCTCAGACTTGCTGTTCTGGACACGTCCCTTGGTGGCGGCCTGAGCCAGCAGGGCCTGCGGGGGGCAGGGCACAACCCCAAGGTTGTCAATTCCCTCTTTTACTTCCCTGAGGTGTCAAGAGACCTTCTGTCTTCTCCCCTCCCCCAAATAACCAGGGGGCTGTCCACTCCAGGCTGGCCCCTCCTCCTCCCTCCAAGCAGTAAGGACTCCCACCCAGTTCCACTCTCCCTCCGCTGTGTGCTTCTCTTGCATCCTATGCACATTCTCTTCATCGAAAGGTCTCCGTAAAGTCCACTAGTCCAAGATGGCCAGGCCTGGCTTGCGAATACAGAGGGAGCTTTGTGCATTTTAAAGAAAATGTTTCTCTCTTCACTGAGGCTGGTTTTCAAGACAATTATCCTACTGCAAACTTAAGAAAGGCAGTCTGGCCTCATCATTCTAAAGAATACTTGTCCTCTTCTCCAGGGGACAATGAGCCCCCTGGGCTTTCCTCCAGGGTGGACAGGCTGGAAGGCAACATGCTTTAAGGTGGAGGATCGAAAGTGGCCTTCTCCCAACCTAAATGTCCACCAGCTGGTGAAAGGAAAACCACAGTGTGGCACAGCCATGCGAGGGAATATTACTTTACAGTTAAAAAAAAAGAAAATCCCCTTATAGACAACATGGAGAATCCCAAAAGCATGGTGGTAGGTAAAAGAAGCCAAGGACAGAGGCTACTTTATGATTTAATTTCTAAGGAAGTCTAGACAAGGCGAATCTACAGATTTGAAAGCAGATCAGTGGTGGCCTGAGGCTGGGGTTGGGTGGGGGAGTTTGGACGGGCGGGGACTGACTGCAAAAGGACATGAAGGAACTTGGGGGGGTGTGAAATGTCCCATGTTCTAATTATGATGGTAATTATATAACTTTATACCCTTGTCAAAAAATGACTGACTTATATACACTTAAAACTGGTGAATTTTATCACATGTAAATTACACTTTAATAGAGCTGATTAAAAATAAAACCTTTAAAAACATCAACTTAATATTTTCAAATATCAACTCCATGTCGTATCTAAAATTAAAAACTGGAAAGTGAACAAACAATCATCTGATTCTCCATTTCAAACTCCCCACTGCCTTTGGTGTCAAGTTTAAAATCCGGACTGCTCTCTCCCTTCCTTCAACTGCTAACTCAAATTTATTCTTGGACACTCAGCTTAAACCCTACCCCCTAGCACAGACCCTTCCTCATCCCCCCAGATTGGGTTAGATCTCCATGCATAGTAGTCCCACAGCAACCTCCGCCTCTCCTTTTCATGCCACGATTATTCTATTGTTTACTCTTCACTTTTCACATGCGACGATAAGTTTTGTATCCGCAGATCCCAGCACAGTGCCTAGCACCGAGGAGAGCCTCAATGAATGTTTGCTGAGTGACTATTCTCAGTGAATGTCTGGTGAATGAATGAACCAAAGAGCAATGTAGGTCGGTGGAGCTGGGGTGTTGTTTACACGAAAGGCGAGATACTAAACAAAAACTGAGCTGAGATCTAGGGAAAAGCCACGTGAACAAAGCGGGACCCTGAAGGGCAGGCAGAAGGAATTCAGAAAAGAGAAGATGATGTGAAAAGATGCTCCGCACTGGAAGACCAGCTCAAACAAAGGCTTGGAGTAGACGTATCACAGACCGGCTGCCCCAGACCAGGCTCAGCTGCCAGTTCATGAGAATTTACCAAGTGCCAATCACACGCCCAGAGCTGTGGGGAAGTCGTGAGAAGCACGGAGTGTTCCTGCTTGTCTCCACACCACATTTCGCAGCCCCACACATCAGTCTCCGCCTTGTAAAGATCGATTCTGTATTGACAGTTCCTGTCGGCACCCAAACAGGCAGAAAAAACAGCCCTGCCGGAGGGACCCGTCGACAACTGGATTTACGACTGCATCTCTAAGAACACAGGCTGCCAAAATGCACCAGCCCTGCTGTGGTTCCCAGCACTCCCAGACACACAGCTCCCGGTCGGAAAAGCAAGGATGGGTCCAGGAGGACAGGATCGGTCCAATAAACCAATATTTACTGATGTCTCTACCGTGCCAGCCTCTGAGGCTACGGAGAATAGTAAAACATCATTCCTGCCATGCGTAGCCCTCAGACCAGCCAACAAACATTACCGAATACCTTCCATGTGTATTCAATAATGTTTGCTGAGTTTTAGTTATTTAACAAACACTTACATAGTGCGCACTGTGTGCCAGAAAATGTTCTAAGTACTTTACAAAGATTAACTCAGTTAATCCTCATAACAGCCATTATCATTCTCATTTTCCCAATGAGGAGACCACGGCAGAGAAAGGTGCAGAAACTTGCGGGGGGGTGGGTGGTTCCTAGCTGATAAGCGGCAGAGCCAGAAGACAAACTCAAACAGCGGGCTCCAGATCTGTGCTCACACTCCTGACGCTGTGCTGCCTTATTTCTGTAGCCGTGGAGCTCCATTCATTCATCTATAATTATTTAGTGAGCTCCTACTATGCACCAGGCATTGAGTGAGATGCTAAGGGTACAGGGAATAATGCCTTCACAAACATTTAGGGAAGACCTACTGTGTGCCTTAAGGACAGGACCATGTCTCACTCACCTCTGAACTGGGCATGGGCACAGCACATAGGAGGGGCTCGATCATGTTTGTGGGGTGACTAAAAGTGCCAAAAGTGTTGAACTTGGAGCCTGAGAATGTAGATCTCTCCCGCTGGGAAAGAAAATGTTTTGACATGCTCATCCATATTCAGGTATGTTATATATCCCAAGGGGCTTATATTGAAAGAATGGAACTGAGATAAGGCAACAGTATCCTCCAAAAGAATGAAGTATTAATGGTGGAATTTCAGGCATCCACAAAGGAGATAATTTGGTGGGTGGGTGGCCCCCAAGTACACCCTGTCGTTGATTGCCTCCTCTAAGCGCTTGGGAATGGGACAGACATTGTCTGCTAGGAGGTGCCAAGTACTCTGCTTAGGGCTGTGAGTCACTGGCTGGTCATACTGGAACCTGATGGGGAGGCAGAAGTGCACACCCTCACTGCAGACAGATATGACCTCGGGGACAAGGCAGGATTTGTGGCAGCAGAGCGAAGGCCTGGTCCTCCGAGCCATCCAAGGGGGAGGCTTCCAGGAGCCCCAGTCTTACTCCTGGATGGGGACTGTTGTGTCTTCTCTGAGCTGGCTGAAGCCTGAGGAGGAGGCTCATGGGATTGGGGCGAGAATCTGTATCACCTGAGGCTCTGCCAGAGTTCCACCTCTAGAGCTTTGTCCCCTGTCCAAGGCACAGTGTCAACTGGCAGGGGTAGGATCTCCCCAAATTCACTTGGCTAAGCCCAGGGGTGGGACTGCTGGCTGGGTCTCCCATCCTCCTGAAAACAACACCCACCGATAGTGAGTTATGTCCAGGTACCCCGACGCATGGCACCTCGTCTTACCGAATCCTCACCCCGGCTCTGTGAGGTGGGACTATTCTTTTCTCCTTGTGTAGAGGAAGAAACGAGGCACAGAGAAGTGAAGGCAGTTGCCCAGGTTAGCTCAGCAGGTGTTGTGGCCAGCTGCTGCTTCCGAGTCTGGAGCCCGAGCACAGAACCCCAGCGCCATCGCTAGCGCCCGCGGGAGGAGGAGTCTAATGCTCACCTCCTGGCTGCCCCTCCTTGCCCTGGGTCCGGACCTTGGCATTGGTGAAGGCTGTCCACACTGATCCATGGTTCAGTCATTATGTCTGACACTAAAATCTGCTAAAAGGCCCCTTGGATCAGAACCTTTAAATCTAGCTGGTAACAGAAGTCAGTGAATTCCCCGCCCCACCCCAACACATACACCACATTCTCTCTCTCTCTCTCTCTCTCTCTCTCTCTCTCTCTATCCCCCGCCCTCTCTCTTCACATAACATTAATGGTTACTGTTTGCTGAATCCCGACCATATGCCATGTACTTAGCAAAACTGGTTACCAACATTTTCTTATTTAGGTATTCTTACAGCTCAGTCAAGTATCATTGCCCCCACTGACAGATGAGGAAACAGGCTCATAAAGATTGAAATTCTGGTCCAGAGTGCCAC
>NW_006443568.1:12033056-12065976 GCF_000325575.1 Pteropus alecto | reverse complement strand
TCTCTCTCTCTCTCTCTCTCTCTCTCTCTGTCAGCCCTGCCCTCTCTAGGGTCTCTCCAGCCTCCCCCATGCCAGCTGCCATTCCCCCCTACCCTGCCGGCCTCCTCACTCTCCAGGAGTTCCCAGCAGGCTGGCTTTGACATAGTTAAATACTCCCCAACCTTCTCCAAGTCTTACAGCCACATTTACCTGGGGCTAGAATCCAGCTCCACCCAACCCCAGTGCAGTGGCCACTTCCTAAAGTCAAGTCTCCCAAAGCACTGGGAGACCTTCAGCGACCTCCAGGGCAGATACCACCCCTAGGACCTCTTCCCCAGGCCAGGTGGAGGGCAGCTCCGGACAGCTGCTCCTGCTGTTCTGTCCTACTTACGGATCATGTCCCTGAATGCCCAGCCCCCATGCCCTTCTCCTCCCAGCCCTGCAACCAAAACAAACGCTTCCCCATACTTCATTTCATCACCAAACAATAAAAGCAAACTCTTTTTCTTTCCTTAAGGGAGTGCTAATTTCTTCTTTATCATACAGGCCAGCTTGGCTGAGACAATAAAGCCAAGATGAGCATGGAAGGCCAGGTGGGCAGCAGCTTGCCTGAGAGCTGGGCGACAGAGGTGTTCTAGCTTTCATCAGGAGTGCCGTGCTCTGTCCAGCTAAGGGGACAGGAGAGAAACAGCTCAAACCACTCTCTTGGCTGGGCACAGCCAGCAGGCCCTGTCCTGACAGTCCTCTGGCTGAAAGGCAAGACTTCTCCATGGGGCTGGGCTGGGGGCTCTGTCTCAAGGCACCAAATTAAGAGTGAAAAAAGTTCATGGTCTGGGAAAAAAAAAATGTAGAGCACGCCTGGCCCTGCCAGCTGATCAGCATCCAGCTGTCCAGGGGTTGGCTGTCTGTCTTGGGGATCCATCACATGGGGGCATGTCACGAAACGCAGATCCCAGCAGAGAACTCTCACAGCTCTCAGCTCTCGATTGTTAGTCATTTTCGGTTCCTCTTTCTCTCCTCCCAACATGCAGTCCATCAGCAAACCTACCAGGTCTGCCTTCAAACCACATCCGGGATCTGGCCGCTTCTCGCTATCAGTATATTATCTCCCTGATTCAGGTCCCCCTCATTCCTCACCTGCATCGTCACAACAGCCTCTTCCTGGGCTCCCCACTTGTCTCCTTATGGTCCATATTCCATACAACAGCCAGAGAGATTATTTAAAACTATCTGATCTGATCTCTTTCCTATCCTGCTTAAATCCTCCAATGGAGTGCAGCTCCAAGTCTTCATCGTGGCCTATAAGGCCCTACTTGACCTGGCCACTGCCTGTTACTCTAACTTCATCTATGGCTCTCCCCACTGCTCATTTCACATCAGCCACACTGGCCTCTTTGCTGCTCCTCATGCTCGCCCAACACGTGCCTGCCTCAGGGCCTTTGCACTTGCGATTCCCACGGATATTCCCAGGGCTCACTCGTTCTTCCAAATCAGATCACTTTAAAATATGCCCTCCTCAGAGAGCCCACCTCTCACTATCTCATCTAAAATTACACTCCTTGCCCTGCCACTCTCTGTCTCTGTCCTTGCTATATTTTTCTTCCAAGCCCCAGTCACTTCCTGACACCGAATTTTATATAATTTGTTAATGTGTCGGTGTCCCTACTAGAATGTAAGTTCTATGAAGGCAGAGGCTCGCTCTCTGTCTTGTTTCATCTCTGTGTCCTTAGTGCCTAGAGCAGTGCCTGGCACATAGCAGGGGTTCAGTAAAATTTATTGAATGAATGAACATTCTGTTTCCCATAGTTTGCATTTATACACATAACAACACTTTCCACCTAGATAACGTTCTTATTGAGGGAGGGCATTGTATATCCGCAAAGCAATTCCTAAAGGGGTGTCCCAACTGCCTTGAACGATGGTGATTTGTTGGCGTGAGTCAGGGACGACGAGTAATGGCATCTTTGCTTCAATTCTGCTCTTCTCCTCCAGGAACAGACATTATTTACAGGTCATGGTTAACCAGGCTGTTCCCGAGGGAGGGTGGGACATCTTGGACAGGTGATGTTAGGGACTGCATGTTTGAGCATCACTCCCCTACGTTTTAAATGTTGAAACCCTCGCCCCCAATGAGATGGTATTAGAAGATGGGCCTTTGGGAGGTGATTAGGGTTTGATGAGGTCATCAGGGTGGAGCCCCATGATGGGATTAGTGCCTTTACAAGGAGAGAAAGCAATTAGAACCCTCTCTCCACCCCATATAGAGGATACAATAAGAAGGCAGCCATCTGCACACCAGGAAGAGGGCCCCCATCGTACACCACATCTGTCTGCATCTTAATCTTAGACTTCCAGCCTCCAGAACTATGAGATATAAATGTTTATCATTTAAGCCATCCAGCCTATGGCAATTTATCATAGCAGCCTGAACGGCTAAGACAGGTGAGGTACTGCTGGGGTTTCCCTCATCACAATAAGCATCCTGGCCATGAAAATCTGGATATTTTCTTTGACATGACTCACAGCTAGGAGAGACCACAAATGTGGCCGAGGACAGAATACCCAGAGCAGCTGGACTACCCAGTTCAAATTGACAAAATGCAGTTCAAGCAAGGTCAACATTGTCCTTTACTTAAGTTCCTGAAAATCAAGCATTGCAACTTATCCTAAGGAAATGTAGAATGTGAGTAGAGATTTATGTCTGAAAATCTTTCTCATGACCTTATCTGTATCAGTGAAAAACCAATAACAACTCCATTTCCAACAAGAGGGGGAGGATAAGTCAAGTCTTGTAGAATCACATGACAGACCACTAGGCAGCCGGGTTCTCAGCCTCAGTATGATTGGCATTTGGGGCCGGATAATTCTTCGTCATGGGGCCTGTCCTGTGCATTATAGGATGCTTAGCAGCCAGCAGCAATGGCCCCATTTCCATCAGCTGTGACAACCAAAAATGTCTCCAGATATTGCCAAATGCTCCCTAGGAGGCAAATCACCCTCAGCTGAGAACCACTGTTGTAGATTTAAAAAAAATATTTCTTAATACCATGGGAAATGCTTATGCTATTACGCTGAGTTAAAGAGAAAAAGATGCAAAATGTGTTTTTAACTATACTTGTACGTAAAATAGAAACAATTTTGGAAGGAAACATACCAAGTTGATGACAATAATCTCTGGGCAGTAGAATTATGAAAGATTTTCTTCTACTTATTCCCTTCTGCTCCTCAACATTCATTCATTCATTCATTCACTCAATACATATCATATGCCAGGCATTGTTTGGGATGCTGAGAGTAGGCTGTGCACGAGAAAGACGCAGGCATTCTACAGAACTCTGCCTTCACACAGGTCAAGTTCTATGGGAGGATAGACATTAAACACAGAACCTATAAAGAATAATACTCTGAAATATTGATGAGAGCTGTGAGAACCATAACGTGGGGGGAGGAGATAGAACCAGCCTGGCACTTGGTACACGCTCAATGAATATTTCTTGAATGAATGAAGAACCCTTAAAAGACTTTAAGCGGGGGGAGCCTAAATTATCTGATTTTGATTTTGAAAGGGTTATTATAAAAAAAAACCCTTAGTTTTGAAAAGATAATACAGGTTTATTCTTATAAAAATTCAAACAGCATAAAGGGAAAAATATACGGAAGAATATAAAAATCATGAGCTCAGCCACTACAAACATTTCAGTGAACATCCTCAAGCATCCTTCCCTCTCTCTGAATCTCTCTCTCTCTCTCTCTCTCTCAATCTCTCTCTCTCCCTCTCTCTCTTTCTCTCTCTCTCTCTCTCTCTCTCTCTCTTCCTGTCGATCTCTGGCTCTCTTTATAAATATATAAGAACATTATATGCAAGTGGATTCAAAACATTCATGCTGATTTGTAACCTGCTCTTTTCCTGCCCTTTGTAATTTTATGCTCATTGTAAACTTTCCACAGTGGGCATATATTACTTTTATAATCCGGAACATAAAAAAAGCAAAAGACCACAAAAAAATAAAGTGAAACCCACAAATACAGGATGAGGGATCACTGGCTGAGCAATAAGGCTATGAAGAAAGGCTTTGGGGTTTAGCTGACCACAAACGCAGCATGAGCTGACGGCATAATGTGGTTTCTAATTTCAGTTCAGTTCACGTTATCAGACAATTCTCCAGCTTCTAGTATGGGAAAAGCAGAGAGCAAAATGAACAGGCTTCTTTGGGCTCAGCTCAAGGTAACTCAGCGTCTGTTCGATCCCCTTTCTTATGTCTTTGGAATCACCTGCTATGTGTGAAATTAGGATGGTCATAACAGCTGATGTTGAATGAGCACTTACTTTATGCCAGGCACTGTTCAAAGAGCTATCCATGTATTAACTCGTTTAATTCTCCCAACAACCCCCTGATGTGGGTCCCATTATTATTCTCATTTATAGATAAAGAAACTGAAGCCCAGAGAGGTTATATGACTTGAGCAAGGTCACACAGCTTCTGTAAAGCATCACGAGAAATACCACGTGGAGCAAGTTATGGGTCTGCCCTTAAGGAGCCGACAGTCGAAAACGCAGATACAGCGATCTCACACTGATTCATTTCACAAACATTCACTGTGCAAGGAGTTCCGTGAATATATTGCGTCAGCCCAGCCAAGGTGAATCTTCCTTTACTCAGTCATTGGACAAAATTTTATTAATCACCAACTATGTGCCAGGCATAGTGGACAGTGGTGAAGAAGACAAAGTCCCCACAGTTCAGCTTACAATTGAGTGGAAAATAGAAACATTGAACGAGCAAATAAGTACATAATCTAATAAAGTGTGGAAGTTAGTCCTACGAAGAAGACTAAAGCAGGAGGAGGGCTGGAACAGACGGAGTCTGAGCAAAGGAGCCAGTGTAGGTCATTGAGAAAAGGCCATCAGAGAAGGCCTTTCTGATAAGGTAGCTTTGGAAAGGTGATCTGAGCAAAGAGAGGGAGCAGGTCTTGGGAACACGTCGGACAGTGCAATCCAGGCATGAAGAATGTCAAGTGCAGAGGCTCTGAGACATGAACAAGCTTGGGAAGGCCAAGAGCATGAAGGAGGCTAGTGTCTGGACCAAAGTGAGTGGGAAGAATTGTAGGAGATGCAGGCTGAGGGGTAGTCAGGGGTCAATAACACACACAGGGACTTGGCTATCAAGTAGGACTTTATTATACCTCGGCCAAGAAGCGTTTGAGAATTTTAAGCCGGGAAGTGACCAGATCTGATGTCCACTTTTGAAGGGTCACTGGACTGGAGAGCAGCAAGGAGACAGTATGAGGCTAGTTCAGCAATGGGCACACAAGCTAATGGGACAAAACCAGGGTGGCAGTGGGGAGCCTGTGGGAGTCGAGATTCATTATTAAGTTAGCACTGACCAGATCTGTGGGTGGATTGGAGGCAGGATGTGAGGGCAAGAGAGGAGGCAGGATGGTTCCAGCGGGTTAGGCGTGAGCAACCAGGGCTGCCGTTTACCTAGAAGCAGAAAGCTGAAGGAAAAGAGGCCTTTAGGAACTCTGTCTGGTTTGAGATGTGGTAGGGGCTCCTCGAGATGAGAAGTTGGATGTAAGAGTCGAGATCGAGGGAAAGGTCTGGCCTGGAGAGAGAAATTTGGGAGATGTCAGGGTATAGAGATTTTATCCACAACCTCAGACTGGATAAGACCACCTGGGTGGTGGGGAGAGAAGGGTCCTGGGTGCTCCAATATTCATGGATTTAGAAGAGAGACGAATCCCAGAAAGGAGCCCAGGAAGGAGTGACCAGGCCAGAAGGAGGAAAACCAAGAGCGTGTGGCGTCCTGGAAGCCAAGGCTTACGGCAGGAGGGAGGACTCAGCTTTGACGAAAGCTGCTGAGAGGGTGAAGAAGGTGAGGGCTGAGACCGCCCGCTTTGGCAGCTGGTCACCATGTACATCAGGCATCTTCTCTCTGGCATTCTGAGACACAAAATTCCCAATTCCCATTTCTAGCCACATACCCATTGGCAGACTGATGATCTCTGCTCTGCTCACACAGGTGTCTGGCAAAGGTCCCAACAAAATGTCAGCTGAAGTCTTGGCACAGATCCCACCAAGCTCAGACCATCCTGCCCAGAATGAGCTGACACATACATGGTGCAAATTCCCAGAGGCCCTGCAAGGCAATATCTGTCCCATCCACACTCACCTAATTCTGATGCCTGAGATAACGGCACTGCACATAGAAGTAATCACACCATCCTCCAAAGATTGCTGTGAGGGTTAAAGAACCTGAGAGGATCCTTGTCAACTCAAAGGTAACATAATGTATGTTCTGTGATGTAAGCTCTGATCACAGTCATCAGAAATTAACTCCTCCCTCCAACTGCCTTCCCCCTCCTTCTCGCTTCTCCTGGACCATCCCCCTGACCCACTTAACTTAGCCCATCTCTGTTTTCAGGAGTCTCTTTGGTCCTGAAATTCACAGGTCTTCCAAGTCAGATCAGTCCTCCTCCCCTTCTCCTCATCACATTCTCTCCCACCCTCTGCTGAGAAGAAAGCAGAGAAAGAACAACAGAAGTAGAGTCAGAAAGGATGATGACGACGACAACAATGATGATGATGATGATGATGATGATGATGATGAGGTGATGATGATGATGATGATGGTGATGATGACGATGTGGTGATGATGATGATGATGGTGTTGGTGATGATGATTATGACAATGACGACGACAATGATGATGATGATGATGGTAATGTGGTGATGATGGTGATGGTGATGATGGTGATGGTGATGGTGATAGTGTGATGATGATGTGGTGATGATGATGATGATGATGGTGTTGGTGATGATGATGATTATGATGACGACGACAATGATGATGATGATGATGATAATGTGATTATGATGGTGATGATGGTGATGGTGATGGTGATGGTGATAGTGTGATGATGACGATGATGTGGTGATGATGGTGATGGTGGTGAAGATGATGACGATGGTGTTGGTGATGATGATGATAATGATGTGGTTGGTGATGATGGTGATGGTGGTGATGATGATGACAATGGTGTTGGTGATGATGATGATGATGATGATGATGTGGTTGATGATGATGACGATGGTGTTGGTGATGATGATGATGATTATGATGACAACGACGATGATGACGATGATGATGATGGTAATGTGGTGATGATGGTGATGATGATGATGGTGATCATGATGATGACGATGAGGTGATGATGATGATGAACACTCATGTATACCCCTTATCAAGTGTTTCTCCTTGTCTGACCGGATGAGACTTTTCATCTTTTCTTCCCTGCAGCCATGGAGGTATTTGCTCTCCAAATGGTAGTGCCCGACAGTAGCGATACCTACTATTTATTAAGCACTTGCTATGTACCCGGTTTGGGATAAACACCTCTGCTCACTATATCCTTTCCGCCTAATATCAATGGTACTCTTATGACATCCATTCTGCAGGTGAGAAAAAAAGTTGAGTTGTTAAATAAAAGAACAAATTGTGGATCAGAATTCAAAACCAGTTCAGGGCAAAAACAAACAAAACAAAACAAAACCCCCCAAAACCAAAAAAATGGAGGCCAAAAGACCTCAGAAATGCCTGTAACTATTGTGCCACCCTGAATTCCAGAGATATGCCAGTGTGGGGATGGGTTGTGTGTTGGGGGGAGGGGGGGACAAGGAAACACACAGCCCCACTGCCGTGTGTGTCCTCCCAGGAGAGAGGGACCTGTGGGTCCCTAGCTTGTGGCACTCTGGAGAGTGGTGAGGGGTGCGGGCCCCAGACATGCCGCTGACTTGAGTGTGTCCCAGCGGGACCGTGGCAGCCTTTACATTCTTGTGGCATGAGGTGGAAATTTGAAACATTAAAGAAAGGGAGTAAAGAGACAGAAACAAAAAAGAAAGAAAAAAGCAAGGAAACAATAAAATGTTACCATCTTGCAGGCGCCAGGCTGGGCGATGAAACCACTAATGAGCCCGAGGTTCTGCAGAGCCCAACATCTAATTCAAACCAGACAGATAACAGCCCTGGAACACCCCTGTCCCAACGCAGAGAATGTGCCCTCGCAGCGAGGCCGGGGGTGCGAGTCTCCCCACCACGCTACGCATCCGTCCAGCAGCCCTGCCGCATGCGGCCAGGGTGGAGACCAGAGGTGGGAGAGCAGGAAATGGGCCGAGAAGACACCCACCTTGTCCGGGGAGCCGTCCTGATGCCTCCTCGGCAGAGGCTGACCCAGCGCATAACCCAGGCCAGCGTAGCCGCAGCTCCGCCCCGCTCCCCCGTTTCAACCAGCATTTCCCGTTGGGGGATGCAAACCCTGCTATACTTTTAGAGAGCTCTTCCTCTATTTTGCCTACTTTTGAGCATTTGAAGAATTTTCATTTTAGCTCATCTTTTCTAAGCACTCGCTTAGGAAAAATGAGCACGTGCTCATTTGAATAATCAACTAAAATCATATTTTGATGGTTACAATACTGTGAGTTTACTTCTTTCCATGTATTTTGACTTCCTTTTAGGTATCTCAGAAGCAGGACAGTGTAGGGAGACCCAGGTATGAATCCCAGCATCACCAGTACTGGCCGTGTGATCTTGGGCAAAGACTTAACCTTGCTGTGCCTCAGTTTCCCACCTTAAAAATGGAGATGATCATAGTCTCTACCTTATAATGTTGCTGTCGGAATTAAATGAGAAAATACATGTGAAACACTTGGCACTGGGTAAGCAGGCAATGAACCTAGTTGGTTTGTCGACTTCGGTGCATTTTATTTATTTGTTTCCTCAGATATTAATTGAGCATTTCCTAGAGTCAGGGCTGGGCTGGGAACTGGGGAGACAATCATTATTGTGACAGACAGGTTCCTGTCTTCCTGGTGCTCCCAGTCCAGCAGGGAAAGCAAACCAGCAAAGAGGTGATTACAGCACAGTGTGCTGGGGATGAGGGGACAGAGGTCTGTGGGAGAACGTAACGAAGGCACCCAGCCGGCCAGAAGCAATCGGAGAAGGCTTTCTGTAGGAGACGACATCACTGGTAAGGCTTGAAGTACAAGTAGGCGTTAGGCAATGTCAAGGGACTGGGTATCCCAGGTAGAAGGAACAGGTTTGCAAAGGCTCGAAGACATAAAACTCCAGGGTACTCTCAGAGAACTGCAAACGGGGCTGGAAAGTTGAGCGTGGAGGGGAGGGACGAGGCAGGGCCCGGGAGGGACGAGGCAGGGCCCGGGCCATGAGGAAATCCCTCAACTTCACATGCTGGACCAAGGAGCTTGGAGGTTGGTCCGAACCTTGTTTTCAAGTTTTTAAAACTACGTTTTTAAAACTGGAATGTCACACAGAGCTGTTAGGATGAAGCGACATGATGCAGGGACTGTGCTTTGCACAGGGTCTGCCACATAGCAAAGGCTCCCCACATGCTAGCTAAAATAAGGATCATGATTCTGATCTAGCAGAATTGTCATGAGATGAAATGAGGTCACGTAGGCAACGTTCTCAGTGCATAATAATAGAGCACGGTTGTTAAGAGCTCTGGAGCCAGACCCATCGGGTTTATGTCCTGTATCCACCACACAAGCGTCAGGAAGTTATCTCACCTTTTTGATCCTCAGTTTCCTTGTCTCTGAAATGGAGACATTAACCCCACTATGCTGTTAGGAGGAAGTATGTATGGAAAGGGCCTACCAGTTCTTGGTAGATGCTAAGTGCTCGATAAAATAAAAATGTTGACAATTATTAGTGCTTATTTAGTACAGCCAGGTTCCTTGCAAACTCCACCCTCACATCCAGTCTGAACTCAGGGACATACAACACTGTTGGAATACATAGTTTACCAGCTGCTGGGTTTCTTTTCCAAGATGCTGGAATAAGTCACATTTAAAGTCCACTGCTTTTTCTGGGTGAGAATCACAAACCCCTTAAGATCGTTGTGGAGTTCTTAGGTAAACAGAGAGACGTCTGCTAGATGCTGGGTCCTCCACATGTGATATAAAAGGTCCGCCTTATAAACAACGAGCATCTACCCGCTATATTTAACAAAGGGCCGTCATATCTGTCACCCTCTGAGGTGGGCAGCCTCACCTTGCATTAAGAAGATGGAGGCTTGGAGTGATCACCTGGCGGCCAGCACTCGAACCCAAAGCCTGCTCCCTGGGCCCCTTTTTCTGAGCCGAATGCCGATGGCTTGAGGAAGAGTTGGCGGGGTCTTATCTCCCTTACTTGCCGCCCTCTCCCCCATGGGTCTTCTCTCCACAGGAAGTTCCCTTTCTCTGGGCTTCCAAGAGCAGCAGCCTCTCCTCCAAATTCTCCACAGAACCACCCTGTGTTCCCGCAGAGGCTGCAGTGACCCGTAGATCGTGGAGCTGGGTGCGAAACATCACCTACTGCCCAGCTCTGGAGGCCCCATGCACCCCCAAATCACTAGAAATATTCCCTTTAGTATATGAGGTGGGTTCTGCAGTCTGCAGTACAACAAAGGGGACAAAGGGGAGCACTGGAGTTGGGATCAGCTCTTGACCCGAGTAAGAGTTCGCTCTGAGCATCCGTTTCCTCGTCCGGAAAATGGGGAGGTTAACGCGTGCCCCGTGTTCTTCGCAGGATAGCTGGGAGGACCAGGGGAGATTGTGCAACTCATTATAAACCTCAAGGAACAGCCTGCCGAAGGTCACCCAGCCATCTCTAAAGTTGCGCTAAACACAGACAAGAAGGGTATCTACTTCGAAGGGACAAATCATTTCCTCCACTGCCATTGATCTGAAGCTCAAGTTCCTTTGCATCCTTCTGGTTGTAAGTGACAGATGATGAGAACTCAAAGGAAGAGAGACAGAGATAAGCAAATAGAGATAAGAAAGATGCTGCAGAGAAAATGATAAGATGGGAGGGAGGTGGGCCTAAGACAATTAGAAGGATTGAAAAATAATGCATAAAAGAGCAAAAGATACCAGGAGAGAAAGTGAGAATTGAGAGATCAGTGGTGAGGACAAGGGAGGCTGAAGCTAAACCAGGACAGGCAGGAACCAGGGGAAGCCAGGGGCGGAGGGCAAGGGTTGGAGCCTGACCGGGGCCTGGACCGTGGGACTCCACGGTGATGGGGAAGAGTCAAGGGCGGGTGGCCACAGGGCCGGGCTGCATGGTTCCTTCAACTGCATGGCTCTGGGTTTGGGCTGAGGAGAGAGTTCGTGCTCTGCAGAACTGCCCCCTCCACCCCTCGCCGCCAAGAGAAGACCATCTGTTTGGTTCCTGATGCCAGTACCTCCGCTCAACCACTGAAGTCCAGTCCGGAAATCCTAGCCTCTGTTTATGACTCAGATATGGATCTTTGTGTATAGATGGGTGATTCCTGGAAGATCACAAGCTGGTGCGACCTCAAAGGCCAAGTCGTCCAACTCTTCCTTTCTTACTGTCTGTTCTGCAGTTTATTCGAGGCCCAGAAGGAGATGACCTGCCCACATCACAAAGGGGGCTGGTGGCTGTTTCAGAGCATAACTGGAGCCTCCTGGGAGTACAGGTGAGGGGAAGAGGGAGGCTGGAGGGAAAGAAAGAGGTTTTCCCCTCTGCCTAAGGCAATGTTTGTGTTCATAGATATGTCCCCAGCACCTAGAAGAAGGCCTGGCACATAGGAAGCATTTAAAAGTAATTTGTTATCAGACCCTGAGGCAGAGGAAATCCATCTGGTGACCCCTCTGCCCTTGACTAGAGCACTGGCTGGCCTGGGGGCTCACCAGGGTGCAATGGAGCTGAAAGCAGGATTCTGGCCTGGGTTAAGGTTGAATTTTCCAACTGTAGGCTGTAACTGCAGTGTCTGAGGTTAGGCCTGGGGTTGCCTGAGCTTGAGTTGAACTTGGGATGGAGCTGATGTCTGGTTGAATCGTGGATGGGGATGGAGCTAGGGCAGTTACAAGTGGTGTTTAAACTTGGGGCTGGGGCCGAAGTCTGGCTGGGATGAGGGCCGAAGAGGGGTTTGAGGTGAGTACTGATGTCCAGCTTGAACTGAAGCTGATTTGGGAATGGCCTTGGGATTTGGGCTAAAGCTACTGGAGAAACAAGGCCCAGGGACCCCTTCCTTCCATCACCCTGATCTCATGCCTCTCTCCACCAAGACTGCCTGGTGGGCCCTCCCCAGAGTCCTGCCCGTGGCCCCCTGGAGCCAAGCAAACTGCCATGTCCTGACTTGGTACCGCAGCCTGCGACACAGAGACATGGAAGCGTCTCAAGGGTGCCAGCTGGGACAGAGCTCCCTTACAGCTCTGCTGAATCACCAGAAGTGACGGGCCCTGCCTTTTACCGCCTTTTCACAAATAAAATATACCAAGTCAGACTTTTCTGAGGCAACAGCAAATATTCGTTGTGGATTCCTGAGCCCCTGATTTATAAGGGACCTAGGCTGTGTAGACCAACACCTGAGCTCCTGTGCTAATGGCTTAAGTCTGCTTCTACCCCCTCGGGCCTTGGCAGGGGTGTGCGGATGGAGTCAAGACCACAATCAGGAGTCTGCCTGCGGACTGGGAAGAGGGGACACCCACCCTGGGAGTCTCGGTTCCCACCTCTGCACGTAGCACGGGATTTGGATCAGCTCTGAGACCTGTAAATCAATTACCTCCTCTCTCTAAGCCTCAGTTGTCATATCTCTAAAATACAGATAATTTGTCCCTCATAGAGCTGTCGAGGGGATACACCTACTCAGTGTCTGGCTTATAGGAAGGATTTGCTGTCCCTCCTTTTTTGCAGAGGTTGAGAGACTGAGCTCTGGACTCAGACAGACCTGGGTTTAAACCTTGGCTTCGCCACTCGTTATCTGGGGGTGGATGGGGTGGGGTCTGAGCACATTACTTCACCTTTCTGAGCCTCAGTTTCTTCCTCTGTAAAATGGGCAAATGAGATAGTTATCTCACCAAGATGCATTGGTCAGAATGAAGAGCTGTAAGGAACAGAACCAGCTCGTATTCCTTGAGTGCAAAAGGGAATTTATTGGGAGGATATTGGGAGCCCACGGAATCTGCAGGAAGCTGGAAGACCAGGCCTAGAAAGCAAGGAGAAAACAAGGAAGGGTGGAGGGCAGGGTGGCAGAGACCAGAGTGAGCGAGAGGAGCCCAGGTACAGGCTGCTGCCGTGGGTGATGATCAGGACTCCAGTGGTCCCTGAGCCCTCAGGCCACTTGCTCGATGTTCATGGCCCAGCCTGAGTTATAGGCCTGTCCCCGGCCCATTTCTTTGGTTTCTATAGTGGCAGCAGCGTGACCTCCCACCAGTCCACGTTCGCTGGGGATTCTTCAGGAACTCTCAGGGTGCTTGGAGCTAACAATAAAGGTCAGTGACGGGGTCTCTGAAAAGAAGATAAGACGACACACATCGATCCTCTGTGCCTGGCACCGAGTAACACTCCTGAATGGCAGCCAGTAGCTACTGTGGTAGCCTCTTCTAGCATAGTTCCTGCCTGCAGAGACCCCTGAACGAAGTGGCAAATAGATATTGCTGGAGGATTGGCTCGTGAGGCACCATCTGCTCGTCAGGCAGCCTGACCTGAAGGAAAGAGCACTTGACCAGGAGTCCAACTCTGCCACTCATCAGCAATGCGGGTCCTTCACGCTCCCTGAGTTCCCACTTTCTCAGCTGAAAAATAGCATCCAAGCTACCTGCCCTGCCTGTGTCACCAGAAGTTAGGAGGAGCCTTATGTGATAACACATGGGAATTGTGTTTTAAAAATTTTTAATATTTTCTAATAACTTTTAAATCTTTTAAACTGACCCAGAGCCCATAAAATTCACACTGTTCAAGTATACAGTCCAACAGTTTGTAATATAGTCACAAAGTTGTGCAACCATCACTACGATCTAATTCCAGAACTTTCCATCGTCCCCCCCAAAACCCCGTGCTTATTAGCAATCATTCCTCATGCCACCCTTTCCCCAGCCCCTGGCAGCTACTGATACACTTTCTGTCTCTATGGATTTGCCTTTCTGTGTATTCCATGTAAATGGAGTCACTTCGTATGTGGTCTTTTGTGCCTTGCTTCTTTCATTGAGCATGGTGTTTTCGGGGTTCATCTCTGTTGTAGCACGTGTCAGTACCTCATTCACTTCATAGCCGAATAATATTCCACTGAATGGATTTACCACCTTTGTTTACGCATTCACGTAAGGTTATTTTTAGTTAACACGGGCACCGGGCTGGGGCCTCAGGTGTTCTCGGAGGGAGGGAGGCCAGAGCAGAATCAGGAGGAGAGGTCACGTCTGGATGGTGAGGATTTTGCAAACTGAGATCAGTCTCTGGCCCTGTCCGTCCTAAAAGTGCCTGAAGGCATTCCAGAAATTCCCTGGATTCTGAGAATGGACAACGATTGCTACCTAGACTCCAGGCTGTCTCTCACCTCTGCCTCAAACCCTACGTTCTTGTGGGCACCAGTAGGGACTTCCTAGAGGTGGGGAGGTATTGGACACGATGCTGGACCAGGCACATGGTAAGTGCTCAACAAATACCTGGATGAATAAGTCAATGGGTAGAGATATATGGATGATTGGAGGAAGGGACACAGGGGCAGGTGAATAGAAGAAAGATGGATGGATGGATGAAGGAATTGATTGGTGGGTGGAGCTGGCTCTACATTCTTGCCAAGACCTCCTTTATACAGGGGAGAGAGAAACTTTTTACCTAGAGAGAAAGCGTAGCCCAAGGCATTCTTGAACCAAAGGACATATCAGTAGTAAGAAGAATTGAGATTTCAAGTCAAAATGATCTAGCTGTGCTTGGCACATAGTAGGTACCTATCATATTGTGAGTGACTGGATGAATGAAGGAACAGTTGAAACAACTGGGAACACCTATTTCCTACCCTTTTTACAAATAAGGAAAGTGACACTCATTTAGAAATGAGGAAAGTGACACCTAAGGTCACCCAGCAGACCAGGGGCAAAGTGCGGTGTGGAATCTGGGCCAACTGGAAGTCCAACATTCTTTTCTTCACACCAGGCAGCTTCCCGGTTCCTGATCTCATTGGGGACATCTCATGTCAACCAGACGAGTCATTTGTAGCTCTTGAATTTTGTATTCTCCTACCTATGACAAGGAGGTCACCGAACTGACCACACATCTGCTCGATGTTTGTTTGAGAGTCGTGGGGGGTGCATACTCAAGAATGGAAAGGCAAATATGTGTTGTCAGCAGCTTCCATCTTCTCGTGTCCAGCTGTAGCATATCAGGTGTATGGGGCACTCAAGATAAGCTGGTTTTGACACACTGCAGATGCCTTCCTACCTCCCAGGGAGATTGTGATGGCCCCGTGTGACAGAGACAATGACATTCAACATCTGGGTAGCATATAAATGAGGTAATGACTCTTCCTGGCACATGGTGGCTGCCTTCATTAAATAATGACGATCCCCGTTGCCCAGGAATTCTTGGCATGCTTCGCACTTCTCGGTGCCATTGGATTGGATATCGGGAGGTCTGATTCTAATCCCAGCTCAACCAGGTGCTCCTTCTGGGACCCTGATGTCTACCCTCCTTGGGCTTCAGCCTTCTCATCTGCCGAATGGAGACAATCACACCCGTGTCACGGGGCTGCTGGAGATACAACAAGAGAGACAGACTATGGGGTTTACTTTGCACACGGTAGACTAAGCAAGGGGCAGCAAACCACCATGGGCCACGTCTGGTCAACATGGTTTTTGTAAATAAAGTTTTATTGGAACACAGCTATGCTCATTCGTGTGTGCATCGTCTGTGGCTTCTTTCACACTACAGTATCAGAGTCGAATAGTTGTGACAGAGAGCGAAGGAATGCAAGTCTAAAATGTTTATTATCTATCCATTGACAGAAAAAGGTGGCTAACTCCTGCATTTGAGCAATTACTCCCAGGTCTTAGTGGCACTGGGAGCTTATTAAAACACTGTGGGCACGCCCACCCCCAGATTCCAATTTGGTAGGTCCGGGGTGAAGCCTGGGGATCTCCTTTCTGATAAGCGTTTCTGGTTTTTCTGATAAAGGGAGGTCCCTCGTCCAGATTTTGAAACAAGATGGATAGACCTAGGGCCAAATCCCCGTTTGACCACTTCCTATCTGTGTGACTGTGAGCAAGTCACTTATTGCTCTGAGCCTCAGTGTCCTCATCTGCAAAATGGGGACAACAATGCCTGTCCCTCAGGGCTACTGGGAAGATTAAATGAAAACCTCTGTAAAGTGCTCCGTCGGGCCTGGCACTCAGCGACAGACCATGTTCTTTCCTTCCCACGTCACTGGACCTTTTCCTTTCGTCTCTGGGCAAGCTGCCTCCCAGTTCTTGCAGCTTCTCAGGGGGACCCACCCCCCATCTTTGCAGACAGGTCCTGCTTCCACAGCATTTGGTAAGAGGCAGTGTCAGGGGGCTGGGCTGGTAGAATCCAGAGTCTTCAGCCTATTTCGGCCACTGGAACTCACCAGCTTCGTGTTTACACATTTACTTTCATAATATTTGCTTTCGATGGCCATTATTTGCCCAGAGGCTGACGTCAGATTGCAGACTGGAGCTTTCAAACAGCAAGGTCAGCACCTCCCTGGCCCATCCCTTCTCTCCTTGTCTGCGTTTTCTAAACCAACCACACTCTGGGCTGCAAGTGACTTAGCAAAATGTGTCGGCACGAGACCAAGAAACCAGGCAGACTCTGGTCTCCGCTTGTCACTGACCTTGGGCAGGTCCGGGTCTCTCCCTGGGCCTCAGTTGCCTCATCTCTGCCCTACGAGGTATGGCTTACCTGGTCTCGAGGCATCCTCCCAGCACCGTGATTCTGGGACTTTGGGACTCCAAGAACCCCCCAGGCTGGCAGGTTCCAGAATTCGTCTGGCTGTTCCCTCCACCATTCTCGAGCTGAGGAAAGGACACGGAGAAAGAGACTAGAAACTGAAAACTAAGCCACGCTCTATCTATAACCATGCAAACAGCACGCTCTTTCTCTCATCAAGCTAGAAAATGAAAAAAAAAAACTGAGAAAATCTACAAGCCCTTCAATTAGACCATGCATGGAGGCGTGTTCCCCCACCCCAGCAAATGCCCGGCACCCCAAACACCTCAGGGAGCCTGGGCATGGACTGTAAGTCGAGTTCCTCCCACCCATCTGCCACTTCATCGTACAGAGAGCTTGGTCAAGGTACAGATGAAACACCTGCCTCCTAGGGAGGAGGAAGAATCAAGCTCAAGTCCAAAGGAGGAGGAAGCTGCAAAATCAGGGAGTCTCCGACCTCACTGAAATGTGCTTCCATGTTGAGGACATCTGGGTTCATGGGAACGCCGTTGCGAGGGGTGCCCACACCTCCAAAGGACTAAATAAAGGACATCTGTCTGAAATCTCAGCCTGAGACACATTCATGAGATGTTCCAAGCTCCTCCAGCCTCGGCAGGAGACGCAGTACTGTGGTTGGAGGCAAGTCTGTGGAGCCAGACAGACCCGGGTTTGGATTCCACCAAGGCCACCAGTGACTGGATGACCCCGGGCAAGCCATGTCACCTCTCTGGGCCTGGGCTGTGCCAATCGTGATATGGAGCTGATAAGAATCCACACCTCGTGGGGCCATAGTGAGAATGGAAAGGTGGGCGGTGACCTAGGGAGAGCGCCCAAGGCAGGTCTACGTCTCCAGATGGCCCTCACCAAACGACCCGCTCCTCCCAAGTGGAAAGGGTTAGCGAGTGATTCTTTGAGGGTGATGACAGTAGACTCTTACCCTGGTATCAGAAACATCCAAGTTCTTGGAAGCACTCACACGTGCTCTCCTACACAGGCCCAGAAGGCAGACGTCATTGTCTCCATTGTATAACTGCTGTGACCGAGGCTCGGGGAAGCGAGGCATTTGGCCCGGAGCTCACCACGAGTCAGCAGCAGCCCGGACTCCCGGTCAGTGCTCTCGAACATCCTTTCACAGGGTCAGGTCTTACTGGCCCCGTACGGCCTGAGTGGGCTTGGCTGCGTCCAGAGGCCTCCCAGGTCTCAGCCCCTGGCCTTGCAAGTTCTCTTCAGCTGAAGGAGAAGCGATAGGAGGCAAGCTCAGCCAGAACCGTGAGGACACAGCGCCCTCCAGTGGCTGCTGTGCAGTAGTGAAGGAGCAGAAGGAGGGAAACTTCAAATTCACAAGGGCAGCAGCCCAGAGGTGAGGGGGCGGGGTCCCGCTCCTGCCCTCACCCGTCCAGCTGAGTGCCAGGGTCACCTGCTCCTTGATACCCCAACATTCCACCTGTCCCAAGGCTCTTATAATTACATCATTTTAGTTTGGGAAGAAACTCAAACACCACCTAACCAAACACTCCCTTGGCACAGAGAAAATGATTAAACTCAGAGTGAAGACAGCACATCCGAGGTCACACAGGGAGTCGGCAAGGAGTGGAGACCAGAGCCCAGTTCGCCCTTCAGCCCCAGCAGGAAGTTCAGAGAGGCTGGATCCGCGGACGCTGCCCCTGTTCCTGCTCCGCCTCCGGTTTCCCCCTCTGCCCCCAGGGCTGCCAGATGCAGCGGGCGAGTGCCAGTGATGGGCACACGAATTCTCGATGACTGTGTGACCTCGTACAGGTTACTAAACTTCTCTGTGCCCCAGTTTCCTCCTCTGTTCAATGAGGAAAATAACTGAACCTACGTCACAGGGTTGCTGTGAGGGCCACATAAGGTATGAAGTAGGAGGGGCTGGTGGTGCAACACCTGGTAGGTAATAACCAGCCCCGCAGCATGGTAATGCCTGCTGCGGTTTCAATGATTACTCGTTTGATGCTTCTATTTCCCTGGCTCCCTTTTGGGGGCATACATCTTGCCTCCTCTCATTTTCTCATTCCATTTCTTCTCTTCAAACCCCAAAGTGGCAAATGAATCCCCAGCACCTGTATCTCACGTGCCTCCCACGTGAGGCGCTGAGTGAGGAGGTGGCCTGGTCAGGGACTGGGGAGTGGGCAGCATGGGCACTGCCCCCTTGCAGGTCAGCAGGACGCTCTGGCCCAGGGTGAGCACGGCCAAGGCCAAGTCTCAGAGAAGGGCTAAAACCCCAGAGAGTTTCTCTGGGGCCAGGACACAGGTTGAGGAATATAGCCAATACCTTCCTGAGCTTCTGCCAGCTCAAACAATTGGACACCACTAGGCTCAAGTCTCATTATGGGAGCCCTAAAAATCCCTCGGTTTTTCCTTCCCACGAGACTTAGAGCCAAGAAGACGTGGGTTCAATTCCTGACCCTGCCACTCACCAACTGTGTGATTTCAGGAAGAGACTCGATATCTCTGAACCTCAGTTTCCTCATCTGCGAAGTGGGGACGATGACAGGATCCTTCAGAGCTGTCAGATTGGGGATAAAGTGCACGGCACAGTGTCTGGAACGTGACGCTTTGACATGCTTATTGCACGGCAGCTCAAAATCAATTCATCATCTTTTCCCCTTAAATGCATCTCTTTCTCTTGGATTTCCTGTCCTGGGAGGTGGCAGCATCTGCTCGGCCACCCAGTGAGGAGTGGCCCGTGCTCTCCTACCTGTGTCAGCTCCGTGAGTGAGAAGGTCAGCCCCGTCACACCTTCCTTACCTGGCTGACCCTCTCTGCTTCGGCCACTGCTCTTGCTCTGGAACTAAGTTTACAACAAATTCCTCCTTGCTGGTTTCCTCCTTCCACCCTTTGCCCTGCTGCTGTGCTGGTCATAGCACCCCCTCCCATTTGCATACGTCACTCTGAACCCACACCCTCCGCTACGACGTGGAGTCCTCGGCAGAGCCAGAAACCCAAAGCCCTCCATCATCCTAGCACCTTCTCCACCCACCTTGCCAACATTCTCTTCCCACCCCGCTTTCCCTTGCTCCCACCATCCCAAAGCACTCAGATTCCCTGACGATTCTCTGCTACTTTGTGCCTCCAAGGCTCTGCCCACTGTCGCGACAACCCAGAGCATCTTCTCTAAACCCTCCTCTGCCAGCCCTCTGACTGCCCCCACCTCCCCAACTCTCCCCTCGTGCACTTGAGTGCTCAATCCCTCCTCTGCGCCCCACCGGCCTCTCTCAGACCTCCATGGTGGCCCATCCGTCCTGCGTTCGGCACACTTACCTGACCAGCCAGTTCTGGAAGAAGGGAGAGAACGCTGGTTGAGACCAAGGCCTCCGGGGTCGTGTCATTAGGCTTGGGCTTAAGTCCTGAGTCTTCATGAGGATTTACTGAGAGGCTGGGTGGAAAGCCCTAACCGATGTCTGCTGCATAGTAGGTGCTCAATAAATGGAATGGCACTTAAGCTTTTACTTTTATATTGGACTATGGGCTCCTGGAGGGAGAGAATCATGTCTTATTCATCTTTCTATCCTCAGCAACTAGCATGGAGTTGGGCCCATAAGGAACTTTAATGATGTTTTGGGTTTTTTTGTATTTTTGTTTTTGTTTTTTAATGGATAGATGAATAGACATGGCTGAAAGATGAGAAAGACATACATAAGAGCTGCCATTTATCTGGCAGTGACAGAAACATGCGGAACACTTTAAAAAGTGATGTCACGTAATCCTCACCGCAACCGTGGAGATTGATTCTGTTTCTACCTCTTCTTCATGGGGAGGAAAAACTGGCTCAAAGAGGTAAAGACACTCGCCAGAGTCGCATAGTGATGGTGATGGTGACAGAGCCAATATTCAAAGTCACTTCTCTCTGGCTACAAACCTGATGCAATTTCCATTTCTCCACACTGCTTCCTAAAAAGGGGACAGTCAAAATAACAGCCAGCAAGTAAAAGAAAATACTAGCATTTATTTAGAGTTTGCTAAAATTGTCAGGGGCTTTGCGCTCATGATTTCATTCAAGCGTCGTAAAAAGGGAGGCTGCTATCTATCGACCCTGGCCCTGCCACTAGTATATAGGTGAGGAAACTGAGGCACAGGGAGCCTAGGTAACAGCCGGCAGGTGCAGGCCTCTTTACTGTCACATGAGTCATTCTGCTGCCCAGATGCTGGTGGTACCCAACGCAGCACAGAAGGGTGAACCCGAAAGGGTGCATCCTGGGTCTGAAAGTCGGAGGCAAACAGAGGCAAGCAGGTATAGCTGGGGTTTTAGGGTGCCCAGGAAATGTCGCTGCCATGACTGTTTTGATCACGTAGTTCATTAGTATAGATGCTCCTTAATAATATACTGTAAAATTACTCACATTGTCATGGCTTTTTACAGTTTTCAAGGCACTTTTGCAGGCACAACCGATATTTCCTTACCCAAGTCCTTCAATATATGCAGCGCAGGCCTTATTCTGACAATCTTACAAAGCAAATAGCTCCAGGGAAGTTTCGTGAATCCCCTCGCGGTCGTACAGCTAGTAGGTGGTTTCCCTGGGTCCGGACCTACGTTTTTCTGGTTCCTGGTCTGTGCTGTTTCACGCACTTGCAACCTCTCAGAACTTACAGTGTATTACAGATGTTGCGCAGTAGGTTAATGTGAGTGTCGACGGAGAGATAAAGATGGCAGAGGTGGCCGGAGAAAAGGAGAGCAGGACAATTGGAGAACTATCGAAGGAAGCTCTGTTGAAGCAGGAAACGGGACGAGGCAACCCAGCCCCCCTCCCCTTTCCCTCATGTCCCAGGCTCTCCCCAGAGCCGTATGTCAGGCTGGCAATCCAGATGCTGCCACAAGGTGGCGCTCTTGGATAAGGAACCAACAGGAGTGAGCCTGGCCAGCTGGGACGGACTCGGGATTGCTGACATGAGACCTGCAGATTCTGCCCTTCTGGTGAGAGGTGGGGCGGCTCCTCATTCACATCAGCCTGCGTTTCAGAAAGGCCCTTTCAAGCCGCCCCTACTGAAATTCTGGGTGAGTCCTCTCAAATCCAGACAATGGAGCCACATGGTTGATTAGGAGTTAACAGTTATTACCAGTCAGGTGCATTCCAACACAGGTGAATGCAGATTTTAACCACAGTCCCCAGGAAATGCAAAGTAGTAGGTTTCAGCAGAGATCTTTCTAAAGTTTATTAAGCACTTACGATGGGTTAGGCGCTGTGCTAAGTGCTTCCTCTGCGTGGAAGGTTGTCAGATAAAATATGACACCCAGTTAAATTTAAATTCCAGAGCAACAAGAAATAATTTCTTAGCATATGTCCCAAATATTGCATGCGACTTACGCTAAAAAAAACTTTTCCTTGCTTATCTGGAATTCAGATTTAACTGAGCAACCTGTATTTCTATTTACTCAATCTGGCAACCCCATCTGTATTATTTCGTCCTTACAGGCACCAAGGAGGAAGATTCTGGAACCGTCTCCACTTTCACAGGCACCAAGAGATGAAGGAACTGCTGATTTTGTGCAGCAGGTGAGCAGTGGGGCCTCAGTTCCAAACCAGGTTTGCCCAACTCCTGAATCTTTGCCCTCATCAGTGTCCTCTGTAAAAAAAAAAAAAAAAAAGGCTGAATTCCTCAGTTCTTTTCAAGAAGCAGCCAGTTAAAAATGTGCCGTGAAGGCATCGACTGTAAATATCCTCAATAAGAGAATAATAGAGTTTCAATCATAAAGCAGGAACGGGTCTTATACATCATCCAACGAGGGCAGTTCAGCTTTTAGGGTTAAGAGGTGGGCTCCGGGGACAGATTGTTGGGTGAAAGCGCCAGCTCCATCTGTTACTGGCTGTGATGCTTGGGGCAAGTTATTTAACCTTTCTGTGCTTCGGTTTCCCCATTAAGAATATAGGAAACTACTTTCCGTGTCGTAGGGTTGTCATAAGGGTTAAATGAGATAATACATGTACAGCACTTAGAACGGTGCCTGGCACTTGTAAATACCTAAAAGCACTTAACCTTCATGAAGGAGAACACCGAAGCTCCGAGGGGGAGCTGCCTTGCTCAGGGCCACACGGCAGATGAGCCACTGCGCAGTCTCAATCCCAGGTCGTCGAACTAAAGTTGGTGATTCTAGTGTCAAAAGAAGAGAGAGAAATCAGTATCAGGTGGCAGGCAAGTGCCCAGTTCTTGATCTCCAATCCTGATTTCTCCCGTGGCAGTTGGTACAAAGGAAGCCTACTGCTTCTGAGGTCAGGTACGGAATTTAAATATTCTGGTTCTTGTTTGCCAGTATGATATTGTAAATTTATCTGATTCCCTCCACAAATATTTCCCAGGGTTTTGCTACATGCTGGATACTTCTTAGGCACACAGGATAGAAAAGCAAGCAGATACCAAGAGACCCCAGTTTGATTAGCGCCAGCAGTGGGGAGCGAGGGCCTGTGGGAGCCAGAGGAGGGACACCTGGCGAGCAGGTAGGAGTGACAGAAAGGTACTGCTGTAGGAAGTGAGAGTTGATCTGAGCCCTTCAGGACAAAGACAGATGGCCAGGTAAAGAAGGGACAGGAAAGGCCTTCCAGGCTGAGGGAACACCGTGTGCCAAAGCCTAGTGCAGACATAAATCCACCTCCCCCAGCTGCAGGGCCCACGACAAGGAGACCAGGGTGATAGCTGGGTGGACCAAATGCTCCCCACATTGCCCTGGACCTGTGCAGGGTAGCAAGTCCCCTCCAGTGGGATGGCTACCCCCATAATTAAGAAGCAGCCAACCCAAAGAGGCTCTCATGTCATAAGGAACTCACTGCTTGCCTTCACTGCCAAGCAGGACCCGAATCAATGGCACCTAAGGAGAGACTCTGCCTTGGAGACTGGCTCAGGTTGGGCTTTTGTGCTGTTGTGAACGTAAATTTAATTTGCCATTGGATAACTGAATAGAGGCCGGGTATATATTGTGTCCCGAGGGTCACCAGAATGAAGGCTGGGGTGCCGGCTAAAGGCAGATCTTCGGCAAATCTCTGCTTGTTTCATCTTGATGTGCTCAATACAAGAGACGAATTCTAATTGCTACCAAGCCAGAGAGGCGGGGCGGACAGCCATGTGCTTTGAAGCCCATGTGGCCACAGCCCCTGGGTGGGAGAGTTTTCTCCGACTGGCTTTGTGCCCACTTGGATCTTCCTCTGAAGGTCATTACCACCAAGGTCATTGGCAGCACTGCATCTCTGGGAGACCAGCAGTATTTGCTGGTTATTGGATGATATTTCTTCCAGGGTCCTGAGGGAGCCTCACTTGTGTAAATGCCAGGAAGTCTGAAATGCCTGCGTTGCTGAAATTGCTGACATAACCTATGCCCAGCAGCCCCTCATTGCAGGTGCTCTCCCCCTCCCACTGGGAGTCATCCCCCTGCTCTTCTCCCTAGGGGAAAATAGAGGTGGATTTGAAGGAAACGTGGGTCTCTATTCAATGTCTTCTGTAGTCACGCTCATGGGCTTGAGGTTTCACCTCTGGCTGTAAGCCGGTGACAGCCACGAGCTCTAAATGGCATGACAACCAAACAGTTGGCCAAGTCAAAACTATGGAGGCCATCTTTCATTCCTGCCTGTCCCTCAGCCACCTTGATCATCAAGTCCTGCTATTGCCCCCACAAGCCTCTGTCTTCCCCCACTTCCTCCCCCACCACCCTCACTACCACCCTGGCCAAAGCCACCATCACGTCAAGACTGGGCACCATGGTAGCCTCCCAGCAGCCTGCTCAGCAGCCTGCAATCTTATCTCATTGTGCAATTCTCTGACTAGAGTGGTCACTCTAAAATGAGATTATGATCTCCCTGCTTAAAAACCCTACCAGCCATTCATTCATTCATTGAGTCAGTCGGTCACTTCTTCGATAAATAATGTTTGGCTTATCATGTGCCAAAGATGATTTATTATATCAGTAGGAATACATCAAGACCAAATCCCTGCCCTCGGATAGCAAATACGGTGTTCAGCACAAAGCTCAGTGCAGAGCTGGATAACATTAGCTCCCTCCCTTCCTGTTACTCCTCCTTTCAGACCCACACCCTCTCTACAAGGGATTCCTTGGGGAAGTCAAGTGGTGGGATTTCAAAATCAGAAACTTCTGATCTCCATACACCCAAATTTGTGGCAAATGCACACACAGGGACCCTGATTTAGATCAGAGGTGATCCCAAGGTGATCCCAATGTGAGGTCCCCAGACCAGCTTTTGCAAAATACTATCCTAGTGCCCAGAGAAGGGCAGAGGTCAAGATAGACAGGGAAGAGGAAATCAGAGCTGCATAAGATGTGTCCCAGTCAAGGTCTGGGTAAAAAGTAAAATGACTGGAGTGCAAAACATCGTTGTTAATGAAAAACGATAGCCTGTAGGAGACAGTGTCAAGTTTCCTGAGTGTATAAAATGTAACCAAAGAGAGTAGGTTGGTTGTCCTTATAAAAATCTAGGAGATGTTTAGAAAAACATGTGTTAGCTGTACAACCTTCTGCAACTGACTTACCCTCTCTTTTCCTTGTTTTGTCATCTATGAAATGGAGATTCTATCGTTACTGCCTACTCATCAGGTTGCTGTAAGGATGAAATGGGTTAATGCATATAACGTGTTTAGCGTGGTCCCCAGTGCACGTCAGCTATGACTGGTGTCATAATCATCATCATCATCATTACGTTTTAAAGGGGCTTATGGACCCTTTGAGACCGACGGCAAATATGACCATGCACATGCGTGCACACAAACACAATTCAGCACCCAATTTTGGAAGTTCCCAGAAGCCCATCCATGACTCTCTCCTGTGGTCAGGGAGGACCACACAGGCAGAGCTCGGAACCCCCAACTCCAGATTCGTCTAGAGAAGCTCCATGTCCACCTCTTTTACGTCTATGTGATGTCATTTGAAAAAAGGAGATATTTTTTAAAGATGTGAAAAATGCTCATCTTTCCCCCTCTCATTTTGCAGGTGAGGAAACTGAAGGTCACAGAGGGGAAGACACAGCCCAAGGTCACACAGTAAACTTGGGGCAGAGTCACGACTGAAATCCGGATATCCTGTCTCCCAGGTTAGTGACCCTGCCCTCAGAAAGAAATATGAAAAAGAGGTTGACAGAGGCCACAGTGGGTAAAAATGGTCCACTGGAGTGGGCATAGCTTAGTGGATGAAAACATGGGTTTGGGAAACAGACCTGGATAGGAAACCTGAATCATCTACTTACTGACATTGAGTTAAGTTTCCTAACCTCTCTGTCAATTTCCTTGTCTCTGAGATGATATAAAACATATTAAGTTGTCTCAAAAGTCTGTTCGCACAAAGGGGCAGTGCTGGATATAGATAGAAAAGATGATTGTATATAAACGTGTTTGGCATCTTGTTCAACTATGTCTTAAAGCCCCATGTCTGTGTAAATCTGCATTTCTTCTGGATAAAAGCCTTGAGGGATAAGATCATCGCTAAACAAATCTACGAAGTTGAAGGCAAAGGTGTGCCTAATGGGAAAAGAGCATCAGGAGCCCCTGGGGGACAGCTGGGGGGAGAGGAGGGGTCTTTGCAGGAGCTCTGCACCTGTTCCAGGTAGCTGTGCCCTGCGTGCCGCTCTCTGAAACCTCTATCTGGCTTTGACAAAATAATAGTGTTGTTTTCTTTATTGCTCACAAACTGTATGCTTCTGGAAAAGAACTTTTGAGACACCCTGATAATATCAACTCCATAGGATTGTTGTGAGGTTTGAAAAAGATAATGGATAAAATGAGATTTCCTCTTTGCTGGGCACAGAGTAAACTTTTAATAAGTGTATGCCAATTTTAGAAACTTGGGGTACTGTCATTGATGAAAACAAAAACAAAATTTATGAGGCAAGGACTGTCTCATTTGCCATGGACATCCCCCAGCACCTAGCACAGTGCCTGGCACACAGTTGGAGAGCAATTTCTTCATTGGATGAAGAAATGTATAGACCGAGTGGAAAGATTAACAGCAAAAGGGATAAATGCTTCTAGAGTTAATTATAAGAAATATACTAAACTGAATAGAAGTATAACGGGGAGGTTTTTATAAAATTCATCAGAAAATCCCTCATTCGTGCAGTCAGTGCACCTTTAGTGAGCACCTTCTCTGTTCCAGGCACTATTCCCAGTGTGGGGTTAAGGGGGTGAACAAAGGGGACCAGGTCTTGTTCTCGTGGAGCTCACAGTACAGTGTGGGGAGACAGATAATAAACAAATAAACATAGAATATGATATAATAGTAAGTGCCAGGAAGAAAAATAAAGCAGAATAAAGGAGGTAGGAAATAATAGAGATGCCGTTATAAATAGTGACAGCCTCTCCAGAAAATGACATTTGAGCAGACGCGTGAGTGAAGCCATGTGGCTGTGGGAGGGGAGAGAGACTTCCACACTCGGAAATTAGCTGAAAAGAGAACAAACACTTTTCATCCAGTACCTTGGCCTCTTTTTTCAATCGGCTGAAACTAAATAAAGACTCTTTGTAGTGCAGAGCCTGAAAGTTAAACAGAAATATACTCAACATGAAAGGCAAACCTTTAGTTAATCTGTTTTTGTTGTTATTGAAATCTTAAGTACCTCCTTCATCGCAGGATGGCTCAAAACCTGCGGAGAAAGAGATGCTTTAGAGAGACAACGTCAAATGAGAAACAACAACAGCAAAAAACCTCAGCCATGATAATGGCCTCACAAGAAATAACTTGAAATTGCGAGTGCACTGCTTGATGAGATTAAACAGTTGGAAGCAAATGATGCAAACCCCAAAGGAGAAGATTTGCGTATGCATCTCTACACAGATTCCACGTTGCAGTACAGCAGACTCGGCGATCTTCTGTTTGGGAATCATCAGCCATTCAGTCGAGGAATAGTATGGAACACCCAATTATTTGTAAAACTGGGTGTTCCGTGGTGTGAAAGGTGAATCCAGCCCAAATCTATACTTACAGAGCTTCAGTCTTGCCCTCAAGTTGGCACACGTTTTTTATTTATTTTTATTTTACTTGTTACTATTTTCTGTTTTAATTTAATTTTTCCTGTTTCTCTTCTATGCCCAGTCCCATTCCCCTTTCCCACTGTTCTCAGGTTCTCTGTCCACTTTATTTATATTTATAAATATATTTTACATTTTAAATGCATCTATAGGCATTTATATAAATAACATATGGTATTATTATGTGTGTATATTTAATGTACATAAGTGGTACATTGTTGCATATCTCATTCTGCTTCTTTGAGGTCTATTCATATTGATTAATGTAGGTCTCATCCTCTTCTTTTGACTGTTGCATTACATTTCATGATTTATACAATACAATATTTTATTCAGTAATTTCTTATTGAAGAACATTTATGTCCAGCTCTGTTCTTATAAACAAGGCTGCAATGAACATCTCTCTTCGTGTACTCCAAGAATTTCTCTGAGGTTTATGCACAAGACAGGATTTGCAGTATAAAGTGATATACATATTATCTACCACTAAATACCTTCAAATTGCTCTCCAAATGACTGCATGAATTTTCACTTCCCTTGTCGGCGCATAAGAGTTATGGTTTCCCCACATCTGTGGCAGTTTGATATTATCTTATATTTTATCTTTGGATGTAAAGTAGTATCTCTTTCTTACTTTATTTTGCATTTCTCTTATTTTAAATAAGGTTAAACATCTCTTTATAGGTTTGTTAGTCATTCTATTTTCTGGCTTCCTCTTCTGTAAATTGCTTCCCTATTCCTCCGTTTTTCTGTACTTGGTCACACACTTCAGGAGAGCCTATCCCCAGCCTTACAGAGTGAGTTGGAGAGTGACCCAGATTTGGCCTATGCCAAACATAGTGGGCCCCTTTGCCTTGTCAGTGATTAGCTTACATCTGAATATATGATGCAATGAAGCAGATGAGTATATAGTAGATGATGACAAAATCGGAAATACAGAAAGAAACATTCTGCCTGTGAAGGTAGTTGTGACAATGTGAAGCCTGGGGCTGCTACACCTGTCTTGAATCCAAGGAAGCTAGTCTGTGTTTAAGTCTGATGCCCTGAGGATGGAAAAGTGGAAAGATATAAAGAAACTTGATTTTGGTGATTTAATGGAGGGTGCAGTTAACCAGGTCCTGAATTATCTTTTGGGCTCCTTGTCATATAAAATAATAAATTTATTATTCTTAAACTTGATTTAGACAGACTTCTTTTTTATTCTTTGCAGCCCAAAGCATCCTGATACACCAAAACTCTTTTATAGAGTTTTTTGAGTAGCTTTTTAGTTTTATTTTAATAGCTTAAAAAATAAATCAAAAATTCTATTTCTGCTATAGCTACAAAATATAACATATTATATAATTTTAATTTATGAAATTCTAGAACACACAAAAGTTGTCTGTACTGACAGGAAGTAGATCAGTGGTTGATGGGGGACTGGGTGTGGGGGGAGTTGAACAGGCAAAGGGTGTGAAAAAGCTTTTTCAGGTGATGAAAATGTTCTAGGATAGGAATTCTGGTTTCCAGTCAAGCATGTAACAAGATTATAAGTCACACTTCATCCTCACAAGTAAAAAGCTAAACAAACTGAAAAACCAACGCCTCTTCTTATATCTCTCAGAGAAGTGAGTTCACAGAGCAAACTGCTCCTCCCCTTGCCCCAAATTGAAGACAGACAGGTGGATACAGAGAATCACAACTTACCTGGGCAGAAACCCAGGAGCAGAACCTTGGCAGGAACCAGCCCAGGGACAGAGAAACCTGAACTGTAATTGACGAGTTGCTGGAGGCTCAGCGTGGACGAGTCTGAGAGTTAAAAACTCCAGAGGGACGGAGTCACTGGTGGAGGGGGAGCACTCTTTTGTGAGTTTTACCTCTTGGAGTTCTCACAGTGAATATCAGAGTGCTTCTGGCAGAGGGAGGGGCAAAGAAACCATTTTGAAATAAACCAGAGCATTCTGTTCTTCTTAAGAATAAAGTTTGTCCTCATAAGAAACTATTAAACCAGAGTCTAACCTGGTAGAGTTAGTTTGATCAGAGCCTAACTGACCTGGGGGATGGAAAATACCCAACTCCAGCCCGCTCTAGCCATCCCATTTCACTTAAGTGGGTGAGGGGATGAGAGGCACTTGTGAAGTTCACAGTCCAGAGACACAGGCTCACCAAAAAACTGTTAACTAATCAAAGGACTATAAAAACTTTCCCTCTCCTAACGCCTCACTGCCTATCACTAAAGGCATATTTGCAACAGTTCCTTTGACCCAGTACATTTTGTACTCCTTTCGACGAAAACAATTACATGACATACTAAAAGGCAGAAAACACAGTTTAAAGAGACAAGCAAGCATCAGAACCAGATTCAGTATGGCAGGGATGTTGGAATCATCAGAGAGGGAATCTAAAACAATTATGACTAATATGCCAGTGGATAAAGTAGGCAGCATTCAATGACAATGGGCAATATAAACAGAGATAGAAATTATCAGAAAGAACCAGAAAAAAAATGCTGGAGATCAAAAACACTGTAACAGAAATGAAAACTGCATCTGATGGGCGTATTAGTAGACTGGATATGACTGACAATAAGAATTTCTGAGCTGAGAATATCTCAGTGGAAACCTCCAAAATTGAAAAGCAAAGAGAAGTAAAGGGAAAAACAAAAACAAAAACGAAACAGAGCTACACCAAGGCATATCATATTTAAACTTCAGAAATCAAAGATGAAGAAAAAATCTTGAAAGTAAGAGGAGGAAAAAAAATGGTTTCTTATAGAGAAGCAAAGATAAGAATTATATCCGACTTCTCCTCAGAAAATACGCCAGCAAGAAAAGAGTGAAGCGAAATATTTAGTGTTGACAGAAAAAAAAAAAATCAAGCTTGAATTATGTACCCTACAGTGTTATTCTTTGAAAGTGAAAGAAAAATAAAGACCTTCTCAGACAAGCAAAAATTTAAGAAATTGGTTACCAGTAGATCTGCCTTACAAGAAATGTTCAAAGAAGTTTTTTAGAGTAAAGAAAAATTATATAGGTCAGAAAATTGATATACATAAAGAAAGGAAGAATACTGAAGAAAGAATAAGTGAAGGTAAAATAAAAACTTTTCTTTTCTTATCCTTAGTTGATCTAACAGATAATAGTCTGTTCAAAATACTAATAGTAACAACATATTGGTTATATATGAATATATAAGCATATACATATTCTTATGTATGTTTATGTATAAATGAAATAAGTGACAGCAATAATACAAGAGACGATATGAAAGAATTAGGATTACTTTGTTATTATTAGGTACTTGCTCTACCTGTGAAATGGTGTATTGTTATTTGAAAGTGGCCTTGTTCAGTACAACAAATAGAAAATAGTAATAAAGATAAAGATATTTATATTTGGAAAGATATATCCAAACTTATCAATAATTACTTTGAATATCAATGATCTAAATGTACTAATTAAAAGAGAGCGTCACAACAAACAAAAATTGGCTGTGTTTCTATATGCTAAAAACAAACTATTTGAAAAGGAAATTAAGACAGCAACCCCATTTACAAGAACATCAAAAAGAATAAACTACTTAGGCATAAATTTAACCAAAGAAGTGAAAGACTTACACAGTGAAAACTATAAAACACTGATAAGAGAAATTAAAGCATATACAAGTAAATGGGAAGACATTTTGTGTTCATGGATTGGAAAAATCAATGTTAAAAGTTCTATACTATACTCAGTAATCTACAGAATCAATGCAATCTCTATCAAAATCCCAATGGCATTTTTTTTTACGGAAATAGAAAACAATCCTAAAACTCACATGGAAAAAGTTCCCAAAGAACAACCAGAGGCATCACACTTCTTGATTTCAAAATATATTACAAAGCTACAGTAATCAAACAGTATGATACTGGCATAAAACAGACAGACCAATGAAGAGAGCCCAGAAATAAACACACATATACAGTCAACTGCTCCTTGATAAAGATGCCAAGAATTCAAAATGGAGAAATGATAGTCTCTTTAATGAATGGTATTAGAGAAACTGGATATCCACATGCAAAAGAATACAACCGAACCCTCATCTTACATTATATACAAAAATCAACTCAAAATGAATTAAAGACTTAAATGTAAGATGTGAAACCATAAAAATCTTAGGAAAAAAATAGGAAAAAAGTTTATTGATATTGGCCTTGGCAATGATTTTCTGGCTATGATACCAACAGCACAGACAACAACAGCAAACATAGACAAGTGGGGTTGCATCAAACTAAAAAGCTTCTGCACAGCAAAAGAAACAGTAAAATGAAAAGGCAGCCTATGGAATGGAAGAAAATATTTGCAAATTCTATATCCGGTAAGGTGTTAATGCCTAAAATATATGAGGAACTCCTACAACTCAATAGTAAAAATAAATAACCTGATTTAAAAATAGGCAAAGGAACTCAATACATACTTTTCCAAAGAAGATATAAACATGGTGAACAGATATATGAAAAGGCGCTCCACATCACTAATTATCAGGGAAATGCACATTGAAACCACAGTTAGATATCCACTCATACCTGTTAAGATGGCTATTACCTAACAACAATAACGACAGCAGCAAGTAGTGTTGGTGAGGATGTGGAGAAAAGGGAACCCTCACACACTCTTGGGGCAAATGTAAATTGGTGCCACCATACTATGGAAAACAGTATGGTGGTTCTTAAAAATTTTTAAATAAAACTATAATCTAGCAATCCCACTGCTGGGTATATATTCAAAAGAATTGAAATCAGGGTCTTGAAGAGATCTCTGCACTCCCAAGTTCATGGCATCATTATTCGCAGTACATGGAAACATCTAAATGTTCATTAAGAGATGAATGATAAACAAGAGGTGGTAGATACATACAATGGAATATTACTCTGTTTTTAAAAAGGAAATCTTGCCATTTGTAAAAACATGGTTGACCCTAGAGGATATGAGGCTAAGTGAAATGCCTGGCAGACGCAGAAAGACAAATACTACATGATCCTGCTTATATGAGGCATCTAAATAGTCAGACTCATAGAAGCAGAGAGTAGAGCAGTGCTTGCCAAGGACCTGGGGAGAAGGTGATCAAGGAGATATTGGCCAAAGGTACAAAGTTTCAGTTATGCAAGATTAATAAATCCTGGAGGTCTACTGTACATCATCAGCTAACAATAATGTATTATATACTTAAAAATTTGCTAAGAGTATAGATCTTAAGTGTTCTTATGACAT
>NW_006443568.1:11996236-12033032 GCF_000325575.1 Pteropus alecto | reverse complement strand
ATAATAATAATAATAATAGGAAAACTTTTGGAAGTCATGAATGTGTGTATGGCATTGATTGTGTTGATGGTTTCACAGATGTATACGTCTCTCCAAAATCATCAAGTTGTATACCTTAACTCAATACTCAGTAAAGTTTTCTTTTTCATTCTCAGAGTGAATCAAAAGACAAGACCCAACTATATTTAAAACTCCCACTTTAAATATAGAGACATGTATAAATTAAAAGTAAAGGATAAAGAAATACATACTATGCTAACCAAAAAGAAATAGAAGTAGCTTTATTAATTTCAGGCAGAGCAGACTTCAAAGCAAGGAAAGTTATTAGGGATGTATAGGGTCATTACATAATGAAAAAGAGGTCAATACTCTAAGAAGACATAATAATTCTTACTATGCATGTGCCCAAGAACAGAGCATCAAAATATGTAAGGCAAACTAAAAGATCTACAAAGAGGAATAAATGGATCCACTCTTCTAGTTGGAAACTATCAGAAATGAACAGGTCTAGCAGGCAGAAAGTCAGTAAGGATATAGCTGAAGTCAAGAACACCATCAATCAACTAGATATAATGGACATCTTTGGACTACTTCATCCAATGACAGTGGGTTACACATTCTTCTCAAGCTCACATGGAATATTCACCCAGATAGACCACATTCTGGGCCATAAAACAAAACTCAACACATTGAAAAGAATGGACACAATACAATCGCTGCTCTGAGACCAAAATGAAATTAAACTAGAAATCAGTATCAGAAAGATAGCTGGGAAATCTCAAAATACTTGGAGATTAAACAACACACTAATAAATAATACATGGGCCAAGAAAGAAATCTCAAGAGAAATTTATTAATATTTTGAACTAATGAAATAAAAACACTCCTTATTAAAATATGTGGGATGAAACAAAAGCAGTCCTTAGAGGAAAATTTATAATATAAATTATAGTTGACCCTTGAACAACATAGGTTTGAACAGTGTGGGTCCACTTCTATGCAGATTTTTTTCAATAAATACAGTCGGTCCTTTGTATCCATGTGTTTTGAATCCACGGATTCAACCAACTGTGGAGGAAAATTAGTATTTTCTCAACCCCAGCTGCAGATCAAAAATAGTTTTCAATCCACATGTGAAGGGCCAACCGTAGTTAAGTTTAGGGGGAGTCAAAAGTTACACACAAATTTTTGACTGTGCAGGGGATTGGTGCCTCAAATCCCCACATTGTTCAAAGGTCTACTGTAGAATATTATAATGTTATTATAGAAAAGAAGGAAGATATTAGAAAAGAAGAAAGATCTAAAATCAATAATCCGAACATCCACCTAGGAAATGAGAAAAAGAAGAGAAAATTAATTCCAAAATAAGTACAATCAAAGAAATAATAAAAATTATCTTTCAACTTTCTAAAATTTTCAATTTCAGAAATCACTGAAATTGAAAAGAGTAAATCAATAGAGAAAATCAATGAAACCAAAAGCTGGTTCTTTTAAAAAATTAATAAAATCAATAAGCCTCTTGCCAGACTACGACAAAAATAGCGAGGACACAATTTACTAACATAGGAAATAAAAGAGGGACATCACTATACATCCCAAGGATAGTAAAGGAATACTATGAACAACTTTATGCCTACAAATTTGATAACTTAGATGAAATGAACCAATTCCTTGAAAGACACGATCTGCCAAAATTCAAACAAAAAGAAATAGACAACCTGAATAGGCCTATATCTAGTAAAGAAATTAAATCAATAAATAGTAACCTTCTAAAACAGAAAGCACCAAGCCCAGATAGTTTCACTGATGAATTCTACCATATTTAAGGAAGAAATTATACCAAGTATCTATAATCTTGTCCAGAAGATAGAAGAAGAAGAAATACTTCCTAACTGTTCTTTGAAGCCAGCATTACACTACCAAACACCAAGATATTACAAGAAAAGAAAACTACAGATCAATATCTCTCATGAATGTAGATGCAGAAACCTCTAACAAAATATTAGCAAATCAAATTCAACAATGCATGAAAATAATTATACGTCATGATGTATGCAGGGCTTGGTCAATATTCAAAACCGATAAAGGTAATCTATCACATCAACAAGCTAAAGAAGAGAAATTACATAATCATATACATAGATGAAGAAAAGCATTTGACAAAATGTAACACCCATTTATGATAAAAACACGCAGCAAACTAGGAACATAGGGGAGCTTCCTCAAACTGATAAACAACATATACAATAAACCTATAACTAACATTATCCTTAATGATGAGCAACTCAAAGCTTTTCCATTAAGATCAGGAACAGGGCAAGGATATCCCCTCTCACCAGTGCTTTTCAACATCATAATGGAATTTCTAGCTAATGCGATAAGGTAAGAAGAAGAAATAAAATGTATACTGATTGAGAAGAAAGAAATTAAACCGCTTTTGTTCACAGATGACATGATTGTCTATTTAGAAATTCTGAAAGAATCAACAATAACAACAAAAAACTCCTAGAACTAGTAAGTGATTATAGTAAGGTTACAGAATATAAGGTTAATATGCAAAAGTCAATCACTTTCTGTACACCATCAATGACAAGTGGAATTTGAAATTAAAAACACAATATCATTTATATTAGCAACCCCCAAAATAAAATACTGACATATAAATCTAATAGAATATGTACGAGACTGATGAAAGAAATTATAGAACTAAGTAAATGGAGGGACATGCCACATTCATGGACAGGAAGAATCAATATTGTCAAGATGTCACTTCTTTCCAACTTGATCTATAGATTCAATGCAATGCCAATGAAAATCCCAGCAAGTTATTTTATGGACTTTGACAAATCGATTCTAAAGTTTCTAGGGAGAGGCAAAAGACTCAGAATAGCCAACACAATATTGAAAGAGAGCAAAGTTGGGGGACTGCCATTACTCAATTTCAAGACTTACTATAAAGCTATGGTAATCAAGACTGTGGTTTTGGCAAAAGAATAATAGATCAGTAGAACAGAATAGAGAGCCCCAAAATAGACCCATATAAAGTCAATGGGTTTTTGACAAAAGGAGTAAAGGGAATACAATGGAGCAAAGATAGCTTTCCAACAAATGGTCCTGGAGTAACTGGACAGCCTCATGCAAAAAAAAAAAAAAACTAATCTAGACACAGACCTCACAGCCTTCAGAAAATTAGCTCAAAATGGATCACAGACCAAAATGGAAAATGCAAAATCATATAGCTCCTAGAAACTAATGTAGAAGAAAATCTAGACGACCTTGGGTGTGGCAATGACTTTTTAGATACCATACCAAAGGCACGATCTATGAAAGAAAGAATTGATAAGCTGGAATTGTTAAAATGAAAGTTTTCTGCTTTGTGAAAGACACTATCAAGAGAGTGACAAGATCAGCCACAGACTGGGAGAAAATATTTGCAAGACACATCTGATAAAGGACTAGTATCCAAAATACACAAAGAAGTCTTAAAATTCAACAATAAGAAAGCAAACAACCTGATTAAAAAATGGGCCAAAGACCTTAACAAACAACCTACCAAAGAAGATTGACAGATGACAACTAAGCATGTGAAAGATGCTCCACATAATATGTCATTGGGGAAAAGCAAATTAAAATTACAACGAGATACCACAATGCACCTATTAGAATGGCCCAAATCCAAAACACTGACAACACCAAATGCAAATGAGGATGTGCAGCAATGGGAACTCCTGTTCATTGCTGGTCAAAATGCAAAATGGTACGACCACTTTGGAAGACAGATGAGCAGTTTCTTACGAAACTAAACATACTCTTACCATGCGATCCAGCAATTGTGCTCCTTGGTATTTACCCAAATGAACTGAAAACTTATATCCACGCAAAAACCTGCGCACAGATTTTTTTTATAGCAACTCTAGACATAATTGCCAAAACTTGGAAGCAAACAAAATATATTTCTGTAGGTACATGGATAAACCATGGTACACCCAGACAATGGAATATTTTTTAGTACTAAAAAGATATGAGCTATCAAGCCATGAAAAGACATGGATGAAACTTAAATGCATATTATTCAGTATAAGAAACCCATATGAAAAGGCTACATGCTATATGATTCCAACTATATGATACCTGGAAAAGGCAAAACTATGGAGGCTGTTAAAAGGTCTGTGGTTGCCAGTGGTTGCCAGTGGTTACAGGGAGGAAGGAATGAATAGGCAGAGCACAGAGGATTTTAGGACGGTGAAACTATTCTGTATGATACTATAATAGTGGATACATGTCATTATACTTTGACCAAACCTGTAGAATGTAAAACACAAAGAGTAAGCCCTAACGTAAACTATGGACTTTGAGTGACAACAGTCTGTGAATGTAGGTAGAGCAATTGTAACAAATGCACCATTCTGGTGGAGATGTGATGGTAGGGAGGCTTTGCATGTGTAGGGGCGGGGGTGATGGGAAACCTTTGTACCTTCTTCTCAATTTTGCTGTGAACCTAAAACTCCTCTAAAAAATAAAAACTTTCTATGTCTTGATATAGTATTGGTTACATTGGTATATATATTGCCAAAACTCCACTTGAAATGAGTACATTTTCTTGTATGTAACTTTATTATACCTTAACAAAGTTGATTCTAATCTAAATGAAAGCCTATGCTGGTGTGCAGAACAAAGTAAAAGATATCAAAAGAGGCTGCATGAGGAGGATGTTACAGTGGGCGGCAGGTAAAGGTCATTTGGACTTTGCCTGTGGACATGGAGAGAGTATATTTAGGGGTAAAATCAATAAGACTCAGTGACTGGATGAGGGTGAGTGACAGAAATGTCAAGGACAACTTCCAGGTGTCTGACCTGAGCAATCGGGCAGAGAATGGTGGGTGGGCTGTCTTTTCTGAGGTAGGGAGCCGGAGAGGAGAGGCAGATTTACTTGGAAAAATTACAGCTTTGGTGGATTCTCCATCTCCATGGAATTATTGATTTCATCATTTTAAATGCAAGAGTGCCTTTTGTCTCGGGGAAACTGAGGCAAGGGATTCATTCACAATATAAGATATTGGTAAAGCAGAAGTGCTCCAGACTCCCACTGGTGCCTAGCAATCTCCCTCCTCCTCCTCCTCCTCTTTTGTTATCCAGATGGATGTGCAGGCGGCTGACCTTTCTGAGTCACTCTGCAAATTCCAACAGTATCTTCATCTGAGACTCTCTGGTCTCCACCGGGCAAGATCTGAAAACCAAGTTTCAATTGGATTGGAGAAAATGGTAGTGAAATTCTAACACTTAGAAAGACAGAAAAAGAATGCCAAGGCTCACATACCTACTCTAAGAAATAAAAAGCATATGTTGAGCCTCTAGCAAAATTCATTTCTACAAATAACACCATCGCCTTGGGGAACAGCAGAGACATTTGACCTGGGGCGGCAGCTGTGCAGAGGGTGCTATTTAAAAATCCAGCTTTTGCAGCCCAATGACTCTGGGCTTACGATTTGATTGGAAGGTGGAGGGAAGACAGCAAAGACTGGGAAAAGAACCAGATTTGGGGGGAAAAAAACATCACCAGGTGGTTGGCTGATGATATGAACCCTGACTATGTTAAATGAGCTCATTTTAATAAAATTATGTCTATGCATCTTTATCTGAGTAAATTAAGTGTGTTCATTCATGGAAAGCACTCAGAATAGTGTCCAGCACAAAGTGCTTACCAAGAGACACTATCATTATTATCATTATTATTTCTTCATCTACCTACCTACATCTATATGTGCCCAGAGATGGAGAAATACTCACCTATAATAATATGTTACTGACAAGTGGTAAGATTTATAGTGAACTCTTATTTGTATTTTTCTATAATCCTTAAATTGTTTATAATGAACACATATTTTGTAAAAATCGTAAGTCATTATTCGGGGGGATGGGGGAGATGGAAACTGAAGGTTCTAGAGTGAGACTTCCTAGATTTATAGCCCAACTCTACTCCTTAGTAGCTATGTGACCGAGAGCAAATTATTTACCTTTTCTGGGTCTGTTTTCTACTGAATCCAGGGGGGTAATAATGTTACCTA
This sequence comes from Pteropus alecto, assembly GCF_000325575.1. NCBI lineage: Eukaryota > Metazoa > Chordata > Mammalia > Chiroptera > Pteropodidae > Pteropus > Pteropus alecto. The sequence continues at coordinate 12,026,967 of NW_006443568.1, read as the reverse complement.
CCTCATAGGTTGGTTATGATAATTAAATGAGATAATCTAGGTAAAGAACTTGGCATGGTACCTGGCGGAGAGTAAGAGTGAGATCAATGGACTGCTGTTATTAGCTGTAGACATGGTGGCGGCTGCATTATTTTTTTACTAGGAAGGGACTATGTTCTATTCACCCCAGTGTTCTTGGCATGTAGTAGTCACTCCAGAAACAGTTGATAGTTTAGCTGGAGCCACATTTACATACAGCACAGTGGAATAATACTATTGTTTAATCCATCGATTTGACGAATATTTCTTGAGCACCTACTATGTGCTGCCCACCATTCTAGGCATTCATTTGCTAAATCCACAATGCTGTATTGGGGACACTCACTATAGGATAATGTAGAAATAGTGGAAATAAATGATTAGGAGGCACAACAGCTGTGTTCTGACTCTAGTGACTACAAAAGTGACTGAATGTCAGCTACGGTAAATCTGACCCTGAATGTGACAGTGATGTGTGAATATCATAGTGAAAGTGACTAATTGGGCAGTAACAAGGACAGCTGCTGTGTACCTGGTAGGAGCCTGCTACATATTGGCTTGACTATGTGGCAGTGAAAGTGGATAAGTGACAATGACATTGAAGACAACTGAAAGGGTGACAACTGGGCACACAGTCCAAGGGCTATATTGTACAGATATGTTTGAAGTTTGTGGTCATTGACAGTGTTTGCATATCAAACAGTGATAGTAAAAAAAATAATGGACCAGCTGACAGCAACAATGTGACAATTCTGCACTGTAAATTGAGTGTGATTAAAAACGATAATGGAGTAGGAGTCAGTCTGACAATGACAGCTCTCAGAATGACTGAATATTGACACTGTGGCTGTAACAGCTGTAACCACACAGGGAACTCGGTATTGTACTGAGACATCTGGATTTGGGCGGCGTGGCTGGCAATGGCAGAAAAATTGGCTGCGTGTCAGTGACAGAGTGAGTGACAGTGTGAGGTTCCATGGGCCAGCGCTGATGTGACTTGGTCTGACACTGGATCTGACTTCATTTGTTTGGCTGTGTGAGGGTGGCAAGAGGAGCTTCAACATAGAGCGCATGGTGTGCGACAAACTGTGAGAGGGAAAATGAGCAAAAGAACATCTGTGACTACTTTTCACCCAAACTCCTAAATACTAAAGTTGGAGGAGGGAGAGGCGGGATCAAAATGCCTTCAAGACACCACGATTGGCTGATTCGGGTCTGTTAGCCTATCATGTCAGAGCAGCGCCACACCTCTCCACCAATGAGAATACGTCTGGGAACGAGGCTCAGGTCACGTCCCCGCCTTGCACGTGAACATGTTGTTTTGGAAAAATGAAATATCTTTTTTTTTTTAATCTATTATCTTTCCACTTTTGAAATACGATCTTAACCCTAGTGCTACCCCAGCGAGGGGTGGGGAACCTGAGTCGAACTTTCGTTAGGGAGTGCGGGGAGGAGGGGGATGGCCACAGGTCAGAGGTCAGAGACAAGGCCAGAAACCAGCTAGTCCCACTGTCGTAGCATTGGTGGAGGCGCGCGCGTGACGCCGGCCACGCCCGTGCGAGGCCCGCCCCCGCACGTGACTGGCGCGCGGAGCAGGGCCGGCCTCCCCCGTACCGCTATATCCTTTCCGCGCCGGCCTCAAGATGGCCGCCTTCTGGCGTCTTTGGCGCTGTTGAATGGAGAAATCTTTATTGTTCCCTTCGGGCAGGAGTGTTCGTGTCCTCTATGGCGCTGTCAATAAAGAACGGCAGTTTGAATCGGTGCTGAACAGGTAACCATAGAAACGGGGCTGGGACTCAGCGTGGAGACCCCCTTTGTAACTGAGGCCCGAGAGGCACCCCAAATAAGGGGCGCACAGAGACCCTTCCGCGTGTCCAACTGCGCGGGCCTCAGCCCAGTCCTAGCCGCCCCCGGCCCTGCGACGTGGGCCCCCAGAGGCGGCCCACACAACGAGCGCAGGCTCGGCTCTAGTCTCCGGCGGGGAAAGGCTGAGGGGTTCCGGCCTTCTCTCCGCCTGGGGCCTGTCCTCGCGTCGCACCGCCTGCTACTCGGCGCGATCGCAGGCCTCTCGCTGCTGCGAGTCTCAGTCCCCACTCCCGCCAAGTCCCTTCGCCTGGCGCAGACAAACTGGCCTTTGGCCAGATCCGCCCGCCCATCCCCCCTCCCATTTTTTTGTCTGCCAGGAACTAAGACTGGTTTTTACATTTTTTAATGGTTGCGGGGGGTGGGGTGGAGGAGAAGGGAGAATATTTCATGTGAATTGTGACAGTTACATGAAATCAAATTTCGGAGCCCATAAATGGAGTTTTTTTGGAACACAGCCGTGTTCCTCGTTTATGTTTTGTTTGTGGCTGCTTTCCTGCTAGAAGAGCAAAGTTGGGTAGTTGAGACAGATGTTGCGTGGCTTTGATCGCTTGGCCCACAAAACCGAAAATATTTATCTGGTCCTGCATAGAAAAAGAGTGCCGACCCCTGCCCTAGACGCGTCTGTGTTGTCCAGCGATTCCTCTGGCCACTTCTCACGGAGTGTCCCGTGCACCTAGAGCTCTGACCAAACACTCTGGCTTCCCATTACCTCTCTGGTCTTGCTGATTTATTAGTTAAAGTGGGAATTGTTGCCCCTGTTTAAGTAATAATACCATCCACTCAGCTCCACAATAAGCCAGGTGCTTTATTTATATTCATACCCAGCGTTTTTGTGCTGACAACACTTTATAAACACTTTATTTCATTTAAGAGGAGGAAGCTTAGATTCTGGATGGTTAAGATATTTAAGGGAGTACGAGGGTATAGGTATGGCAAAGTGAGCTCATTCCCAGAAGCCCCCTGCCAGGTGACCCAGGATATACTGCTCAGAGTTTCTTTTTTCAAGTCTGCTCAGAGTTTCTTTTTTCAAGTCTCTCAACGAGGGGCTATTGGTTCTTCTTTGGAATTATATCCAAATCTTTGTGTGGTTTATGAAGATTTAATTACAACTCCAAAGTGAAATTTCTCTCTACTTGGCTAAATCATAAAACTTCTGCCACACCCCACTTTCTAATTTAGACACCTTTCTTAAATGGCAGTAGTTCCCAAACCTAGCTCTTCATCACCAGCTTGTCAAATGATCTTAGAACACCCCATGCTTGCAAGCATGCGTTGATGAAATTCAGTATTCGTTGAGCACCTACTTTGTATTAAGGATGATTCAAACCCCTAGAAATAGGGTGGTGAACAAAATCAGCATGATCTTTGCCCTTCCATGGAATTTAAATTCTGTAGGGGCTTGGACAGATGGTACACAAGTAAACAAAGACAACTTCAAATACAGCTGTCATAGCAGCATGAGCATAAAATTAGTAGTTAATATTTATTGAGTGATTTCTGTGTACTCGATTTACATGGATTATCATTTAATCCTCACACTGGCACTATGACATAGGTAATATTAATATTCCCATTTTAAAGATGAGGACACTAAGACTCAGAAAAGATGTCCAAGGTTACATAGCTAATAAATGCATAACGGAGCTGGGATCTGAACCTAAACTGGTCACACTCAGCACTCTGTCTTATTCCATCTGTTTATCTTTTCTACCAGTTTAGGAGGTCCTCAAGGGCAAGGACCACACCTTACCTGTTTTTGTATTTGGGGCTAGCCAGTGCCCACAACCAGTCACAAATCCAGGCCATTGGTTGGGCAAATATTTGAGATCCTGCTACTATGTACCAGGCACCGCTGTGCTAGGCCAGGGTGAGCAAGTTAAACCTAAAACCTGGCGTCTAAGACAGTAAATAAAATTATTCCAAATTGTGGCAACTGCCAAAATGGAAACAAAACAGTACTAACCTAAGAGACCTCTTATACCAGGATGGTCCTGGAAGGCCTCTCTTGAAAAAGTTAGTTTAAGCCGAAACTTGTTCAGTGACAAGGATCCAGTCCAGCAAGAAGGGAAAGGGGAGAGAAGTGGGGAGGCAGAACTTTTCAGCAGGTTCAGAGACTGTGAGGTGGCAAGAACTGGGGGTGCTGGAGGACTGAAAGGAGTGAGTGAGTGTGCTGTTGTTTACAGTCCTGTGCTCTCAGTCCCTGGCCCTGAACCCAGCTTTGTTGCTGATAGAGCTGCATGCTTTTGGCCAGTTATGGATTAGTTGTCTAATCTGTCAAATGTGGATCATGGTGCCTCCTCAAAGGGTTATTGTGTGGATTAAATAAGAGAAAATGTAATAATAGGTTCTGAGTTTTCTTGTTGTTGTTGTTACACATGTTGCTGAATTCTGATCAGCGAAAACTACCCAAGTTTGGCCCCAAATGGAAACTTACCTAAAATGCTAAAAACAAAAATCCAGACGTGTGTTACAGACAAAACCGTTTCTGTCTTTTGGGGAGAGGGGAACAGATCTTATTTTTTCTTAATGGTTCTGTTCAGAGATGACCTTTTCCAACTGATATATAATTTTTTTTTCAACCAAATTGTACAGCTGTTTATTCAGAACATTTTTCATCATTTTAGTGTTTTAAGCTCAAAACCATTTGTGTTCCTCCATCTCGTGCAGGTACACATTCTTACGGCATTCTAGAAAAACTATAGGCTTCTTCTAGTGGTGATCATTTCAGAATTTATTTGCAAATGATTTTGGGTTACCTCTAAAAGTTTTTAAAATAATGTTGCATACTTTAAGCAGAATTGAATACTTTAAAGCATTGAATACTTTAAAGCAAATAGCAGGCTTTTTGAATAGGTAAAAATAATACGATGTTTGGGCTCATGAACATGAAAAATTACAGAGGCAGTAATAAATCGAGCAGACTATTTAAGATCAGCAATGTCAAGTTTTGCTTTAAACTGTACTCAGATGGCACATGTCATCAGAAGATGTAATCCAGCACAGCAAATGCAAGGAACTAGACAGAGAGTGGCATGTAAATGCAATGTTAAACAACAAGCCCTGAATTAAATTGCTATTTTAGGTTTGGGTGGGACCTTCACATTTAAAGTATTGCAGTTTTGCTCTGTGATTTGGGTCTGTTGGGTTCCAGTAAAGAGTAGGTGGTAACACTAGCTTTGAAGGATAATACAAAACTGCAGGAAGAGCCAGGGCATACCAATTTGTTTTTTCAATCTATTTTATTTCAGTTCAAAGCCTCATTGCAGACAGGCAGCACAGGAAAGAGAGCCACACTTTGGCAATACCCAACTGCTTTTGGAGATTGGGGAAGACTGAGTATAACCAAAGTGTGGCTTATTTTTTCAGACTATCTGTCTACAAAGATGCTTTGAACTGAAATAAAATAGATTGAAAAACAAATTGGTCTGCCCTGTTGCCTCATACTGAGTATTTACATTACCCTTCTGGTGTTCTGCCTGTACCAGCACCCTGGGGGAAGGCAGTGACCCCTCAGCCTCTTTCAACTCTTCAAGAGAGTGGGCTCTTTGATTGTTACAAGGGCATCGAATTGTGATATATGGTTTTCTGGATCTCCAGTAGCCAGCCTTCTAAAGTCATCGTCTTGATGATGTGGAGAAAGCAGGCTATAACCACGTAGAAAAAAAAAAAAAATATTAAGGGCATTTAAATTCAGAGATGAGAGTGTCCCTTTTTTTTTCCCCCCCAGTCACGTAGAGCAGCGGTCCCCAACCTTTTTGGCACTAGGGACCTGTGCTTCTATAAGAATCTAATGCCTGATGATCTGAGGTGGAGCTGAGGTGGTGATACCCCTGATGCTAGGGCTGGGGACCAGCTGCAAATACAAATGAGCTTGCCGCTCTGCTTACCTCCTGCTGTGTGGCCCAGTTCCTAACAGGCCACTGACTCTCTTTCTCTTGGTTAAAGCTGCTGTAATCTCTTGTTCTGGATTATTGCAACAATCTTCTAGCTGGTCAGCTGGCTCCAGTTTTGTTCCTCTTCAGTCTGTTTTGTACACTGTTGCCAGTGATCTTTATAAAGCATAGATATGAACATGTCACTCCCATGCTTAAAACTCCATGATGATTGCCTGCCCTCAGGCTAGTGCATTTCCTTGGCTTGGCATGTGCTGCCTTCAAGCTCTCTGGCTGTGCCAGTCTCAAGCCTCATCTCAGCACTCTCTCCACTCCCTTCTCACTCTTCCCCATGAGCACTAGTAAACATTCAATGGGCCTAAGAACTTCATCCTTGCTGGGACAAGTAGACCACACTCTGGGGCTTTGAGGCTGCTGGATTTCCCTGGCCATGTTATTAACCAGGCCAGTAGTGATGCTGTTATCTACACTAATCATTAGATTACTGAATGTTGTTTTAGTTTCTGTGCGGTTCCTTTGTCCTTACACCATGCTACTGATAATACATAGTCAAATACTTTGCTAAGGTCACTTGTAATTATTTTCTCTGTGTGGTTATGCCACCAACTCGATAAAGTTGATAAACAGGCTCATTTGTTTTAAAATTTAAGAATTGCCTTTAAAAGTCTAATTTTGTTTTTTAACTATGTAAACCATTTACACGGTTCCAAAATCAGAACTATATAACAAGGTACATTCACAAGAGTTTTTATTTCATGCCTGACCCGTCTTTTTTTTCCTTGAGTCGTGTTGTCAGAGTTTTGGGCTTTTGCCAATCTGCTAGGTAAGAAATAATATATAGTATTAGTATATATTAATATTAGTTTAAATTTGTCTGCCCAATGTCTGGTGTAAGTTGCAACAAGATTTTTTCCAATTTGTCATATGCCTGACTTTGCATATGTTTTATTGCTATACAAAAGTTTTATATCTTTATACAGTCATGTTTATCATTTATGTATTGCTTTAGATTTTGAGTCAGAGTAGGAAGTTTGCCCCACTCTCAATCAGGAATTCATTAATATTTTCTTCTAGTACATACATGGTTTCACTTTTTTTTTTTAATATCTAAGACTCTGATCCATTTTTTTTTTTTAAGTTTGCCCCACTCTCAATCAGGAATTCATTAATACTTTCTTCTAGTACATACATGGTTTCACTTTTTTTTTTTAATATCTAAGACTCTGATCCATTTGGAATTTTTCTTGGCATTTAGTTTGAAAAAAGACCCAATTTTATCTTTTTCTCATTGGCTAGCCAGGTCCTAACACTACTTAAAGTTCTTACCTTTTCTCCACTGATTTTAGGTGTCGTCTTTCTTGGATACCAAACTCTTGTATGCATTTGGATTTATTAGTGGATTTTCTAGTTTGTTCCATTGGTTTGTCAGTTGATATGCCATCATAAAAGCATCATAATTTTAGAGGCCTTGTAATTTGTTTTACTATCTAAAGAGCCAGTTTTTCATATTGTTGTTTTTCAGGGTTTTTTTGGCTGCATTTGCTTGCTCATTCTCCCATGTAAATTTTGTAATCAGTTCATCTAATTTCAGGAGGAAACAATTTGATGATTTTTTTTTTGAGATCATGTTAAATTTATAAGTTAGCTTAGGGAGAAGTGACATCTTTATGATATTGTCTTCCTACCCAACATCATGGTCTATCTTTCCATTAGCTCAAGGCTACTTTTATGATATTTCAGGAATGCTTTATGTTTTTCCTTATATGAAATTTGTATACTTCTTGTTAAGTTTGTTAGACTTTCATTCTTAACTTAAATTTTTTTTTTCTTTGAGAATCCCTACAGAACTTCTCAGAAGTCGTATACACCCACATATTCCAAAGTCTCTCTGAAAGTCTGTTCTGTTGTCTCTCTGCCTCTCTTTCCCACTCACGACCTAGCTTTGTATCTTACATACAGTAGGCAATTAGTACATAGCTGTCGAATGGATAAATAAAGCAGTAACGAGAAAATGAAAGTGGATGGAAGTGCGAAGCGTATAAGACCAATAAGTCTACACTCTGCAGCCATTAATTCACTGGTAGATAGTATTTTGTTCTCCTCCTTAACTCCATCCTAGAACTTTAAAAAAACATCATGTTGGTAATAATAGTTAAACATTTATTAAGCACCTGTAAAGTGCCAGGCACTGTACTAGGTGTTTTACATGATTATTTCTTGTAATCCTTACAGCAGCTAAGCAATAGATACTTTTATCCCCATTTAAAAGATTATTATGGAAATTGCAAAGATACCGGAGTGAGAATAGCGTTATGAACTCCCATATACATGTTATCTCCATTCTACACTTGAGAAAACAGGTGTTGAAAGGTTAAGTAACTCAAGGTTACAAAGCTAAAGTCAGCTTTAGAACCTAACTCTTTTTTAGCTCCTTATTAAGATTTTTTTTTTTTTTTTCAAATTTTAAACTCCATCTGGGTAAGGGAAAAGCAAAAGCAAGAGAAACAGTCAAGAGCCACTCTTTTAAACTTAAATGGGTAGTATTTTATTAGTCTTCCCTTCTAATTCATATCGTAGATACTGCCATCACTGCTGCCATTTGCAAACAATAAGCCCTCCTTTCATTCTTATGTGCTCTGCTCACGCTTTGCCTTTTTGTCTAGTTTTACTAGTACAATTGATATTAGTTGATTTTTAAAGGCCTACCACTGGTTTGAGTACTCCTACCTTGCACGATGTCAGGAATGTAGTAGGAACTTATAAATTTAAATAACAGTGAAACTTGCCACTCATTCATTTAGCCCATAGATTGGTGTGGTACTATAACTTCTGAATGTTGTGCTGAAGCTCTGGTAGTCATTAAATTTGGCCACCCTAGACACCAGCTGCTCATATAGCTGGCACTTTGCTGTCAACTGCCCTCAGCTCCAGTCAGATTCAAACCAGAGGGAGACTTTCTAAGGTCAGAGTCTAAGACAGCAGACTAATTGGCCCCCAGAGTTCTGGATTTTTTTTTTCCCCGGGCAAGCAAAATGTCGAGGATGAAATTTTCCATGTCTTCCTTTGAACATTTTTGAGCAAACTCTATAGAATCCCATAGGCTCTTCCCCAAAGTTAAAGACAACAGAGAAGTTAGGCCCTTTTGCAATTTTTTTTTTTTTGTTAGCTCCTTAAGTTAACCCTCTTTTCACACTCCCTGGTGATGGACAAGAGAAAGAAAGATGAAAATAATTCAAAGACAAAAGAAAAAGCTTACAGCACTAGGAGGAGAAGAGAATGCGGTTCATCTATAAAATGTACACAGAGGGGTACTGAAGGTTAGGTGATCTGAGTAGTGTAATAGGACAGGATTGCAGGAAGCTGGGGTTCATAGTCTCTTCAGTGATTCTGCTGCTTAACTACAAAGGTATAAGAAAAGAAGGATTTTAGGCTGAAAGTGGTCTCTTATTTCCAGCTGTGCCATAAGCTCTTCAAGAGCAGGGATTATGCTGAATTTCTTCTCTGTGCAGTGTCAAGCCTCAGTTACGGGCTTTTGGCTGAGCTCCCTAAAGATCTGCTGGACACACTGTCCATGGATGAGGCTGGGAAATGGGGCTTTGGAGTCATGCTGGGCCTGCAAGGGCTCTGCAGACCCTAGCCACACTATTACCAGCTGTGTGGCCTTGGACAAGTCAGAGGGCTTGAGGTGTGTGTATATGGTGCCTCATGTAGCACAGAATAAGTAGGTCCTAAATCATGTGCTCTTACTTAAAAAAATCACTTTTATAAACTGTATCTTTACAGTGCCTCTGAGCAGAGAAGTTATCAACAAAGTGGGAGAAGACTCTACGATCAAGAGCTTCACTGCTGTTTAAATTCTCAAGCTTGGGCAATGTACAGTGTGGTAAACGTTCCAGCACGGGAGTCAGCGTGGGTTCATTTACCAACTCCGCCACTCACTGGCCTTGTGATTTGGGGGAAGTCATTTAATCTCTCTAGGCCTCCACTTTCTCAGTTGAAAGTGGAGTTAATAATAGTAACTACCTCACAGGTTTTGCAAAAATTATATAGGGCCACCCATGCAAAGTGCTTGGCACAGTGCTTGGGATAGAATAAATCTTAGTAAATGTTAGCTACATACTGTTAAGGTTGCTACCTTAACTCTTCCAGACTGTGTCTTTTTCCCCTTTCCCAAATGTCTTCCTCATTGCTTTCCACTTAGAATACGTAGCTCAGACATAGGTAACAGGAAGAGTCTCATTTCTGTCATTAGTGAACTGAAAGATCTTAAAAACATTTTACTTCTCAACACTTCTGTTTTCTCGTCTATAAAATGTGGGAATTGGACCAGATGATTTTAGAAGTTCTTTGTATCTCCTGATTTTTAGTGAGTTTAAGGCTTTGTATGAAATCTCTGATTACAGCTCAGTGATCTATGTTCTGAGAGGCTCAATCCTCCCCATTCTCCCCCTTTCCTAGCTGACTCCTAGCTCAGACCATCTGTATGAAACTAGTAATGTGGTTGTCTAGAAATTCTTTTCTTTAAAAAAAAAAATCATGTAATGTTTGACATATATAGAAGATACATATATATATAACATAAAATGATGAGACGGAGTGATTTTTGTATATCTGTGAATTGATCACCCAACCCAAGAACTATAAAAACAAGTATATTGGCAGGTGTATTTTTATGCTTCCTTTTAACATTTAATGAATGTTTAAAATGTTACAGGAAATGTCTTTAATGTATATTGACTCACTTCAATGTAATAACTTATTATTGCTTATAACTACCCCATGAGATAAGGACTAATATTCCCCCCATTTTACATATGAGGAAACTGAGGCCCAAAGAGTTAAGCAACTTGCCTAAAGTCATACAGCTAGAAAGAAGAGCAGAGCTGTGATTCATCCCTTGAGCTGTCTGTCTCCAGAGCCTGTGCTCCAAACCTTTACTGCAAGCATACAGCCCCTGGAGTCCCAAAGCCTGGTTTGGTATTCTTCAGTTGCCTGAACTCTTTGATTTCTACATTAAAGCAGTACTTTGAATTTGGAATTTGGTGCTATATTAACTGTCGTGGTCCAGATTTATTCCCTGCTGAAGAAAAGTGTGTTTTTATAATAAAGTTGGTGAAAACTCAGAATTCATTCACATTTTCAGGTCTGATCAAAATGGCTGTCAGTACTAGTGACAAAGCCAAGGATCTTTTTTCACACCTAAGAGGTTGAGTGTGAAAGCACTGAAGCAATGATTGCTTGTTGAGACTCTTGACTGCAGATGCAAGAGTCACAATAGGCGTAGTGCAGTCATTATCCCCAGTCACTCATTAGATGACAGTGTTGCTTAGGAGATTTTGCAGTCTGTCCTGTTAAGAGTTTTCTTGGATGAACTACCAGATCAGAGTAGCATGGCCCAGAGAGGCAGAGGAAAGGCAGATAAGTCTCTCAAAGCCTCCTTCCATTTTAATAGCCTTGAAAAATCACTTGTTTCTATGAATTAGTCAGAAGATAAGAGGAAACAGTTTGATGTTTTGCCTCATTGTATTTTATAGGATGCCTCAAAAGAAGAGTTCCATTAGAAATTGAAAGAATCTGGAAAAAGAAATTAGTTGAATGTAATGGTTATTAAGGTTTATCAAGAATCAGCTGCCAGCTGCCAGTTTTGAGATGTAGAAAACAACCTTGCTAGTGATCCTTAATCTCTACCTCCTTGACAATCTGGTGGTGAGGTGGTGGTAGTGATGGTGATGATGATGATGATGAGGGGGAGGGGAAGGACGAGGGGGAGAAAGGGCAGCCAGCAGCTAAATAATTCATCGAGCACTTAGTATGTCCCTAGCATATAGTGCTGGTGCTTTTAAGTGTGTTAACTCATTTAAAAACCCAGTGAGAGAGGTACTATTAATACTCCTATTTTGTAGATGAGGAAACTGTGCCCCACGAAGGTTAAGTAATTTTCTCAGGATCACACAGTTTGTAACTGGATATTCAAGCTTCACATCCAGGTAGTCTGATGCCAGCTCCCGCCTTTAACCACTAAGCAACACTGCCGCTCATGACAGCTGCGGTCCCCCTCCCCGAGAAAGTGTGCAGTTGGACAACATCACATGTGATTTCAAGAGTATATGGATTCTTCTTCCCCTTCCTAGTCCATGGACTTATGTAAATTCTTTTCTGGCAGAGATTATATCTTATTAACTTTGCTTGGTACCTAGTAGAAGCAAAATAAATGTTAATGAGTGAATGGTATGTTGGAAATGACATTAGCTTTATAGCCAGACAGACCTACTTAGGTTTCTATTTTTAAATTTCCTGGTTATAAAAATAATGCATGTTTACTGCAGAAAGTTTTGAAATGTATGAAGAAGAAAATAAGTTCCCCATAATGACAGTACCTAGGAATAACCACCGTTAGCATTTTGAAATATTTTATTTTTAAATGCAAATGTGTATATGCATGTACATATATTTTTAAACCAAATTGAAATTATATATACAGTTATGTGCTCTTTTTTTCTTTTTAGTATATTGAATACATCTCCCCATGTTATTAAAAATCTTCAAGAGCCTAGTTTAAAAATTTATTTAGATATAATTAATATACCATACAATTTAATGTTTTAAAGTGTGTACAATTTGAAAGTCTGTGTAACCATCTCCACTTTCTAAATCTATAATATTTTTATCGCTCCAGAAAAACACCCCATACCCATAGCATTCACTCCTAAATCCCCCCTCCCAGCATCTGGCAACCAGTAATCCACTTTCCATTTCTGTGGATTTGCCTATTCTGGATATTTCATATAAATGGAATCATACACCATGTGGTCTTTTGTATCTGATTTCTTTCATTTCACTTAATGTTTTCAAGTGTTGTAGCACATCAAGATTTCATTCATTTTTATTGCTGAATAGTATTCCATTGTATGCATATATAACATTTCGTCCATTTATCAATTGATGGACACTTGGGTTGTTTCTACTTTTTGGCTAAGTAACAGCCAAATCAACATTAGTGTGCAAGTTTTTGTGTAGACATCTGTTTCCAGTTCTCTTGGGTGTATACCTAGGAGTGATATTGCTGGGTCATATATTACCTCTGTGTTTAACTTTTTGAGGAACTGCCAAACAAAACTTTTCCACAGCAGCCACCCCGTTTTACATTCCCACCAGCAATGTATGAGGGTTCCAATTTCTCCACATCCTCAGCAGCACTTGTATTTTCTGTGTTTGTTTTCTTATAGCATCCTGCTGGGTGTGGAATGGTATCTCATTGTGGTTTTGATCTGTAGTTCTCTAATGACTACTGATTTTTAAGCATCTTTTCATGAGCCTATTGGCCATTTTGTATATTTTCTTTGGAGAGATATCTATTCATATTCTTCGCCCATTTTTAAATTGGCTTATTTGTCCTTTTATTATTTAGTTGTGAGTGTTCTAGATACTAATCTGAAATACTGCGTTTATATATTCCGGATACTAGACCCTTATCAGATATATGATTTGAGAATATTCTCATTCTGTGAGTTGTCTTTTTACTTTCATAATAACGTCTTTTGATACATAAAAGTTTTAAATTTGATTAAATCCCAATTTATTTTTTTCTTTGGTTACTTGTACAATAGGTATCATGTAGAGAGCCTAATATTCCATAATTTGACTGTGTTCCATATTTACTTTAAAACCTCATATTATACATCTAAGTTTCTAGTTTTTATTCCATGAATGCTATTGCTCTGAATACAGTATACATAAATATTTCATTATATTTCTAATTCATTATTTCATTATATCCCTAATTCAAGTGGGACCAAAAGCATCCATGTTTAAAACATTTTTTCTTCTATCATGGGCTTCTAATTTTTTAAATTTATCTTTAATTATGCAACTGATAATGTAAACATATTCTGGTAAAACATTCAAATAGTGCACATAAAGTATATCCTTCCCAAACCCCCTAAATTCTCACATCTTTCTCCAAGGACATTTTTTATAGCTCTAGGTGAACAGATTACTTCCTTGAAGGATTTATACCAGTTTATACTTACATCAGTACTGTGTGGTGTACCTGACTCATTGCTTCCTTCCATGTGTTATTATTAATGCAAGTTATATTTTTATAGTAATATCAGCTAACACTTATGAATATTTACTGTTGATAGGCCCTTTGCTAAAACAATTCAGATGTATTATTTCATTGTCACACCAAAACTCTGAAGACAGTAAGGCTCACAGTGATTAAAGTGGCTTGCCCAAGATCACTAAGGGTTCAAGTTAGACTTCAAACTGAAGTCTGCCAAATCAGAGCCTATGGTCTAAAACCACTGCTTCCCAATTAAATGTTGTTATTGCAAATTTTTCCAGCCTGATTGCTCCCAAATAGTATTAATGTTTTAATTTACATTCTTTAATTATGCATGAGAGTGAACTTTTTAATCAGTTTATTGACTTTTTATTTTGTGAATTATCTGTTTTTCTTTGTCCATTAAAATTTTTTTTAATATTAAGGGTTTCTTTATTGATTTCTATGATCTTTCTATTCTAATATTAACTATTATTTTTCACTTCATCTGAGGTTTTTTGGGGAAGTTTGCATTTTTATGTAGCTAAACCTACTGGTCATTTGTGAATTTCTTCTGTTTCCTTTATGCATAGAAAGGCCTCCTTCATCTCGACCTTGGTGAAATAGTTATTACTATGTTATCTTTTAAATATCTTAGTCACTCAAAAAATTCGTTTTGTTTTTGTTAAGTCACAAATCTACATACTGTCCTACTAATGACAGTGGTTTGGGAAATTTGCAATCATGTATTCCCTCAAGTACTTTTGGGCAGTTTTAAGGCTTAAGGATAATTATTTCTTACTGAAAGAGCTATTAATGGTTGATATTTAATCAACATTCAAAGAAAAAAACAGTAAATATGCTGTATGCATACACCTAGTGCTGGCGGCTGCCAGTCTGTGAGATACATAGAAAGCCCTCCCTTTCGAGGGCATATTTTTTATGCTTAGGAGTTTGGTATTTTCGTTCAAGTACTGGCTTAAAAAGCCCAGAAACTTGGGTCCTGGGTTTGGCCCTGCCATTACCTAAATGTATGACTTGGCAGGTTACTTAATTTCTATCAATTTCTTCATCTGTAAAATGATAGGGCTGAATTACATAGCCTTTAAGGATAATCGTAGTTGCAGACTTCTCTGATTTTTATTATCCTTCTGATCTGGAATCATTTCATGTACGTTTGGTATTGGTAAGTAATTTTTTAAGTTTTAATCAGTGATGTGTGGCAGAGTGGCCTGCCGACAGGCGAAAGAAGGACATAGGAGGAAGGAGAGGGTGAAGGCACAGAGGGAAAGGGGGTGAGGACTGAATTCTGGTGTAACCATTGTAAGGTAGATGACCTAGATGGGAGTGAGAAGGCGGATAAGTTTGAAGTGAGTTGAAAGCTTCATTGGGCTTAGGCTGGTGGAAGGAGGAGTAGTTCTGATCTGCTATAGATAGATGTTTGGAGCACCGTCAGAAGAACCTGTGGGTGGGAGCAACAGGAGGGCACTCCTACCATTCTCAGAGAGACTGAAAAATTAGCACATGGTCAGTGCTATTAGGTACCTGCACAAGGTTACCTCAAGGGCAGAGCTGAGTCCAACTATATTAAAAGTGAGAGTGGAGCCAAAGAAGAGTTCAGGAACTCAGTGATGGAGGTAATAAGACAAGTGACAGCTGGTGCTGCTAGTGCAGTGTACATTGACCCTTGGACTCTGCCTGCCAAGTCTGGGGGCCAAGCATTTACTTCCATGGCAAAGACAGATGCACCAAGCTTCCAGTGAACGTAG
The DNA here is from genome assembly GCF_000325575.1 of Pteropus alecto. NCBI lineage: Eukaryota > Metazoa > Chordata > Mammalia > Chiroptera > Pteropodidae > Pteropus > Pteropus alecto. The sequence continues at coordinate 12,011,377 of NW_006443568.1, read as the reverse complement.
CATGTAGTCTCCTCTGTGATTCCTAAAAGGCTTTCTGATGATACTTGGGTGAGTTGCATAACCTTGTTGGACATTAGTTTCCTCATCTGTAAATTAGGGATAATGATATCTACCTCATAGGGGTAGTAGGAGAATTAAACAGGAAGTGTGTAGACAGTGCTTCGCACAATGCTGGACATTATTACCATCACAGAGCAGTTGATGACCTTGCCAAAGGCATTCAAGAGATTCAAGGATATGAAAAAGAGCAGAGACCAGTGAATTGAGCAAATAAGATGTTTTAATCACCTCCTCTTCACCTCCGCTGATAAGGGAGGGATTCTCACCCTAGACATATGTTATGAACACATAACACAGGACACTGGGCAGATGAGATTGACAGCAGTTTGTTAGTTGCAAATACACCTAGCTCCAGAAGAGGACATAGCCTGCCATGCCAGACCACATGCACTCAGGAGCAGAGGAACCAGGGATGGTGGGAAGCAGGCTTTACAGTATTAAGAGGATCGGCTGCCCCTTGGTTTCTGCCAGAGGATGTGATTGGCTTATTTGAATAATTGGGGGGCTGGGAGGGGACTGAATTCCACTACTCAGGGACAAGCAGAAATTGTACCTGGTCCCTTTGATAAGGAAAATTGTTCGGCTAGGGGACCTTGTCTGTGGAGCAGAATGGGTAGTGGAATTTGTGGTTAAGCCCTTTGAGACTTTCCTGATTTTACCAGATGTCGAGGTGGCACATATGTTGAGCCTTAATTTTAGACTTTATACTAGGAAAGAGAATACAGGCCTTGAAATGCTGTTTAAGTTTTCAGGGGATCTGGGTAGGGGGAATTAGAATTGTCTAACTCTGTGGGGAAAGACTGAAGGCACAGTGGCTAGAAAAGGTGTCACTGTAAGTCATATGTAGTGTCATGAGCCAAGATCTCTTCACTGTATTCAGTTCAGCATACATTTATTGATTGGCTATACCATCCTAGGCCTTTAAAGGCTTAGCTAGGTTCACTCTAGATCAGGAGCAGTTTGACCTCTAGTTATTTTGGCAGCAGCCAGGGAAGCTGACTAGTCCTGGAAGACCAGGTTGCTGGAATGCATCTTAAAGGAGTTTGGGTTGGTGCCAGGGCATATAGCTATTCACCTAAAGCCTGGTTATTGGAATCCTCTGTATTTTGTAGTTTTATTCTCAGAGCTATTTGGAGTTTGTTTTTCTGGCTTGAGCCAAGGACATGTGCAAAAGGAAAAGATTTAAGGATGACTTGTGACTTTTAAGAGGTGAAGTGTTGCTTAAATATATAACATATAATATATATAATAATTAGATGTGAAAAAATGTCATTTGAGAACAAGTAGTGTTGTATAGTCTTTTGTATCTCAGTGAGGGTTCTTTGGACCATCAGCATTCATATTACCTGTAGCTTATTAGAAATACAGAATTCAGACCCCACTCCAAAACTTCTGGATCAGAATCTTTTCTTTGACAAGACCCCTAGGTAATTCTTAAGCATATTAAAGTTTGAGAAACTGTTCTAGTGGGTAGAAGGGCATGAGCTTCAGGATCAGACCAACTGGATTAAAATCTCAGTTCCTCTCTGATTTGTTATGTGACCTTGGGCCTGTTCCTTAACCTCTTCCCTATCAGACTTATTTGTAAATTGAGTTTAACTGTCTTGCTGGGTTGTTACTATTAAAGGAGTTAACGTAAAAAGAAACAGTAGAATACTTAATTATTAGTAGCTCTTATTCATGGTTATTTGATGAATAACATCCTAATATAATTCAGTAGAATATGAAAAGAGAGAGCAGGACATCATTAAGACTAACTCTATTGTGAGACATGAATTGAGAAAAATATGGTCTCCTGAGCAGTGGATGTGGTTGGCTCAGGGTGAGACTGAAGTGTACTTGTTAAGTAACCAGGACTTGACTGGATGCTGAGCATCTTAATGGATGCTGAGCTCTTGGAAGGGAGAATTATCCGCAGAAGTGGTATATAGGCTTGGCATCCAGTCTGGCCTTCACATTATAAAGGAAAGAACCATGGCTTGAGAATTGAGACCTGGGCTAGTTCTGCCCCTTATTAGCTCTGTGGCCCTTAAGGCATTTGGTATCTATGAGCCTTAGAGTTTATCTTTAAAATGAGGGTACAGGGGATGATGAGGCGCAAATCCCAGTATATAAGCAAGGTATTATTATCTCAGCATCATCCCTACTTGGTGTCTACCAGAGAGCTCACTGGACAGCCTTCCAAATCCCCAAAGGTAGATTTTATGCCTGATTCACCCAGTTTAGAGACTTCAGTACTGGAGTTCTTCCGAGGTGTTCTGGTTACCTGGATTTACCAATGATCAAAATGTACTTCAGGAAAGCACATAGGCCATTCAGGTATTGCTACAAATCTCAGGGATTGGAACAGTAGTAGACTAACATTTGGGATGGAATGATGATGGTAGTGATGATAACAGTAGGAATAACAATGAATATATATGAAAAGATAGTACCATAAACCCAGAAGTGTCGAATGCAAAAACCTCCATCCCTTACACTATACATTGCTGCCTTTCAGGGCCTCAGTATAAGAGAAGAGACCAAATGACAGCTGCCTTTGAACTTGAGAAATCTGGGCCCGATGAAAGCTACAGTCACCCTTTTCTAACCTCACCAATCCTCCTTGCGTTCTCAGAAATAATTGCTAGTGGTTCTCTTTTAACTTAGCCGATTCCTTAGATACCTTACATTTTAAATCATCTTTTTGTGTGTAGAAAATGCCCCCATTTCTTGTCTCTGAATGTGTGATCTTTGCTCTAATTATGTTGAGAGTGCCTGTTATTTCACCTGATTCTGGTTGTTTGTGAGATACTAAATAGCCACAGGGTTAAAGCTGACTCAGATCAAAGAGTAACTCAGCCTCCCAGGACCTCAGTTTCCTCTCTTAAAAAGGGAAGAGATTGGACTAAGGTCATTTGGTCATGTGACAAGAGTACGTGATAGATAAAGTAATGAACTTCTGTTTGCTGAAAGCAATGAATAGAGCTCAGCAAGGTCCTGTCCAGCTTTCTGGTTCCAACAGCCCAGGCATCAAGATAGAAGTAAAAGTTTTATTCAGGAGATAGGGATTATCAATTGCAACAGTAAAAAAAAAAAATACTTTAAGGAGTAAGGTTGCATCACGCCAGACCGTAAGAACCAGACCATGTCTCACACCATGAAATACATGTACCCCAAGGAGAGTGCAGAATCGTTTGGGGAACCAGAACCAAGTATTAGAATGGTTGTTCTCTCTTGATATGGAAATCCAGGCAGAGGTGGGTCCAGCTTCTGCTCCAACAATTGTGTAGTGTTAGAAAGTATGTATAGGATGCCTATTCTTCCTTCCCATTACTAGTCACTTTTTCCTTATTAGTCCATCCCACCCGTCACTGGTAAAGCTCTGCTTTAATTGTGCTGTTTTCTCATTTAGAAGTCCTCCCTCAAAACAAGTATAAGTCCCTCTGCTTGTTTTCTGGCCTTCCTAACCTAGGCAGCCTTGTGCTCCACATTTCCTCTTTCATGAGTGTTTTTAGAGGCCCACCATATCCAGCCCAGTGTCCATAATAATGATGGCAACTACTTATTGGATGACTTTCCAATGCCAGGTGCAGTGCCAGTTGCCCACACACACGCATTATTTCCAGCCTGCATACTAAGCATACCTCTTCTGGAACTGGGTTCATGGTTCTCTCTGTCTACAGGTCTTTATCTCTTCACCCTTGCCTGTCGAAATTGTACCTAACTTGCTTTACCCGCTCCAGCCCCTTTCCTTTCCTTGCTACTCACCAGGATCGATCTGTTTTGTTTTGTTTTTTTCCCCTTTCTCTTCCTGTCCCTCTTCTTGTCTCTTGTGGATTAAGGCTTTTTTTAAAAAAAGAGTTCTGCTTTTGATCATTCCAGTATTGGGTCAACTTTATTACAAACTCCCTGTGGACAAGGATCTTGTTTTATATTTCACTTGACTCCCGCCTAACACCTAGCAATGTGCTGAGTAAATAGTAGGCAGTTAACTCATAAATAGTTATTGGTTGACGTGTGTATTGCTGGCTGAAGACTTATGGGAAATAAGTATAGTAAATTGGAGAATCGCAGGTCGAGTTCCCGAGGCACAGAAAAGAGCCTCTTACTCTCCAGTAGTGGCAGCAAAGTCCTTTAAGTACTATGCCGAGGGCATTACCAGCAGTTGTGGATTTCAGAACATCTATTTTATTTAATTAAGCAATGCATATTGAAACCGTAAGTCTTTATATTCCTCTTTGTTCGTTAAAGGCATTCCATATTTTCTACCAACTATTACTTAGTTTTCACTTTGACATTTTCTGGTTTTTGTCTTGTGTCTGACTGTGATATCTTTGTAACTTAAAGAATCCTCAAACTTTTGATTCCTTTTTGGCAGTAGACAGAATAAAAATTTAAATAAATAAGTAAGTAAGTAAATAAATAAATATTCTTTGTGCTCCCTTTAGAAAGCTGGCCTAGTTTTCACTTTGTGTTGAATTCCCATTTGTGTTTTGGGTCATTTTGCAGTACTTGATTCAACCAATTAAGTTTTTCTTTCTGAGTATCTTTATTCTGTATCAGTATAGTTTTTTCTTGAGGCTTTAATATTGTTCCTTTGAGGAACATTCATCTGTCTAGTGCTCTTTTGTTGCTTAAATATTCTTCCCCTGGGACCTTTGGCAATTTTCCTAAGCTTAGCAATTTTAATAAGTGCTTAATAACATAATTTAGGTTGCTTCTGTGCGATAATCTATAGGATTCACTTAGTCCAACATCCAGTGTTTCCACTCTAGTTTCTTAACTCTGAAAAGCACACTTAAGTGATATTATATCTAGTGCTATATTCTCTCTCCTCCATTTAACTTCCTTGCAATGGGAGTTAGGGGTAAACTCAGTAAAATATATGTTAGAGGCTTTTACATTTCAGTTGTGATATCAGCAAAGTATAGTTTAGCCTCTATAGTATAATTCAGCAGCCCCAAATCACTAGTGTATCCCTCATGATTATATAGATTTATTTAACGATAGTATTTTGTACCTGAAAGTGGTTAGTTTGTTTATTTACAGATAGATACTTCAGCTGTTATATCAGATGGCTTGTTTCAGAACTATTTCATGAGAATGATTCACACCTTCTCTTGGTAATAATAACAGCTAACACATATAGTATTTACTACATGTTAAGCATTGTTTAAGTGTAAACTCACCCACATGTAATTCTCTTACAAACAACTTATAGCTGGGTTTTCAAAAATCCAGTCAGAGAATCTGCCCTTTAACAAGAAAGTTAAATCTGCTTCTAATACATTTAGGTTTATTTCTACCGTCTTTAGTTGTTTTCTGTTTTCTACACTTTCTTCGCCTTCCCTTTTCCCACATGCTATTAGATCAATCACATTTTCTTTATTCCCTTTTATAACTCTTGTTTGCAAATATTTATTTAGCTTTTATTCCCTTAGATCCTTACCTGTTAACATAACATACTTCACTTAGCAGAAGCTAAAGTTAATCATTATTTTTGTCATCCTTTTGGCTCTTAGAACACCCTAACTCTAGTCTTCCTTCTCTCATCTTCCATGTTATTGAGATTTTAATTTCAGAGAGGCAGCGGATTTTTTAAAATACAGACCTCAGAGCCAGACTACCTGAGTTTGGACCCTAGCTCTACCACACACTAGTTGTATAACCCTGGGTAAATTGTGTAACCACTCTGTGCCACAGTTTTCTTGTCTGTAAAATGGGGATGATAAGAGTACCTACTTCATAGAGTTGTTGAAAGGATTAAATGAGTTAATATATGAAAGTATTGAGAACAGTGCCTGGCACATAGTAAGCATTTAATAAGTGGCAGCTACTGTGGTTGTCATTATTCTGCCTTGTTTTTTAATCTCCCCTTCCCATGCCCATTTTGAAACAGTCAGTGCATTTTAGGTGCATTTTAGGTATATCAACATATTTCTTAATTTCTTTTTATTGAGATATAGTACATGTAGTACAATGAGCTTATGTTTACTATTTTAAGAATTTTGACAAATATCAACACTTTAAGAACTACCCAAAATAAGATGTAGAACATTTTCATTCTCCCAGAAAGTTCCCTTGTGTCTTTCCATTCAATTCTCTTCACTGTACCACCCCAATAACCTCTACAACCACTGTCTGATTTTTATCAGATATTTCTAATTCCTATAAATTGAGTCATATAATATGTACTCTTTTGTGCTTGGCTTTGACTTAACATAATATTTTTAAGATTTATCCATGTTATTGTCTGTGTCAGTGGTTCATTCTTTACTATAAGAAATCACTACACAGTTCTCCTAAGTAGATGTACCATTTTACACTTCTACCAGCAATGTATGAGAATTCTAGTCACTCCACATCCTTACCAGCATTTTGGTGTTATCAGTCTTCCTAATTTTAACTTTCCTAGTGGTTATGTTTAGCATTCCCTTTGCTTGCTACCAGCTTTTTCTTTTCTTACATCCTATCTCTGGTTCAGTTCTTTCTTATAGTAATTCTTTCAGTGACAGTCTATGAGTCTCTCGTTTAAAGATTTTATTTTAATCTGGATATAGATACTTGGTTGATTCTTATATTCCTTAATATTTGAAAACTTACTCCATTTTTTTCACACCTGTTGTTATTAATGAGAAGTCTGTATCAGTGCAGTTGTCATTCTCTTGTAAGTAATATCTTTTGGGTTGCTTACAGTTTTTTTTCTGTGTCTGAATTTTTCATTCTGAAGCTTCATATCTGTCTTTAATTCTAGAAAATTCTCAGTAATTATATCTTCAAATTGCTTTTTCCATATGTTCTCCATCTGGAATACCTGTTAGATGCATGTGCAACCTTCTCATTCTGTCTTCCATATCCTTTAACTTCTCTTTCATATTTCTTTTTCTTTTTTAACTCTCTGCTACCTTCTGAGTAATTTTCCTCAGACTTCTCTTCCTAATCACTAATTTTCTCTTTAGCTGTATCTAATCTATTTACTTCATCAACGATGCATTTCAGTGACTTAATATTTTATTCCTAGAATGTCTTTGGATACATATGTAGCTTTAAGTATTATGTAGTACTGTTTTGATTGTGTTTTTTTTTAACTTACATAAATCGTATTATGCTCTAGATCTCATTCCAGTTCTTATTTTTTCTTATTCAGCACTGGGTATTTAAGATCTAGTCATCTAAGGAACAAAAAGAACTACTAATCAAAATGACTCACAAATATAGAGGATACTTTGGTGACAGACAGAGGGGATGGGAGGTTGGGGGCCTGGGAGAATGGGGTGAAGGGTTAAAGAAGTACAAATTAGTAGTTAGTAGATGAGTATGAGGATGGGGAGCACGGCATAGGGAATGCAGTTAGCATTAATATATTGACTAGGTGGAAAACCAGAGGAGAGAAGGAGCAATTAGGGGGATCATTTTATAAACTATATGAATGTCTAACCAATGTACTATATACTTGAAACTAATAATAATAATAATAATAATAAAAAGATCTAGTCATATTTCTGTCTGAATAGCTAGTTATTGCTTCTTTCTAATGCATTATATTCCATAGTATACATCCTGCATACTTAGTTACATTCTTTTAGCGATGGACATCTCAATTGCATCTCATCTCCCTGCTACCAACAATGCCCTAGTGATCTTTCTGGCCATGTTTCCTTATGGATCTATGTGAGAATTTTTCTAGGATATATACCCATGAGTATGATTTCTGGGTTATAAGGCATATAAGCACAGAAGATTTCACTAAATATTGCCAGAATGTTTTTCAAAACAGCTATATCAATTTACATACCCATCAGTGGTATCTTAAATGCATATACATGTTCTACACATGTTACTGCAAGACTGGAGAAATTACTCAACCTCTCTGGGCCTCAGTCTCCCCATCAGTAAAATGGGGTAATAACAGCATCTACCTCATCAGGTTGTTAAAAGGATAACATGAGTTAATATATATAAAGCATATAGAGCACTTCCTGAATATAATAGATATCAAAATAAATGTTAGCTGCTATCATAACTATCACTGTTACTATAGTTGTTACTAATTAAGTAAGTGCCTCTGAACTGCCTAGTTATAGCATTTGCCTATCCTCCTCCTTGGATTTCATTTTTTTCCCTAAGATTTGTAGGAATGTCCTATATAGTCTAGACATTAAATCCTTGTTGCCTTTTAACTTTGCAGATACTATCTCCTAGTTCTACCATTTGTCCATTTGTCTGTTAATCACATCTACAGAGTTCTTTGACAGAAACCTTTAATATCAATGTAGTCAAATTCATCTTTTGCCCTTTTTTTTTTGGTGGTGGGAGTGTTGTTTAAGAAGTTTCCCTACCCCTCAGGAATACCCTCTGACATTTTCTGCTGTTTGCCTTTATAGATTGACCTTTCCCATTTGTGTCTTCCTCATATGGTTTGTAATAGTGAGCTTTTTTCTGTTTTTCTTTTTCCCAGTGTGAGTCTCTGGGCCTTGCATTATGAAAGTATTCCGTTTTCTTTTTGCTGCGGCATGTCAAAGACCCGTTTTTATGTTAATTTCTCAACTCAGAATTTCTGTATGATACAGGGTATAAATTTGGTTCCTACACCTCTGTGGCATAGGCCTACATTTTCACTTTCTTGAGAGTGCCTTTTCCCCTACTCAAGGCCTAGATAATTAGCAACTTTTATTGCTGTTCTCTGAGCCAGTGGGCAGAAATCTTTCAGACTGCATATCAAGGAGGGATAGGTATTTGAGGCTATTTTATGCAAGAGCCTCAGTTCCAACTCCCCCACCTTCCACCCGCCTAAAGCTATATTTCCAGTCTTCATGCAAGCTTTAATGCTTTCTTCCTTCAAGAATAGGGCCTGTATTGGAGTTTGAAACTCCTATGCACCACCATGGTCTACTATTCTGGCTTTGATTTTGATGTCTCTTTCATTTCAGGCGCCTGGGGATTCTGCCTCCTCTCCCCGCCCCATCTTTTTTTTTAAAGTTTGGGTAAAATGAGTTGATATATATAAAGCATTTTTGTTTTGTTTTATCCAGCATTTCTGTGTGTGTGTAGTAGGAAAAAAGATCCATTTTCATCAGCTCAGTGTGCCATTTTCCCAAAAGTCTGTTCCTTAATTAGTATTCCTATTAAACTCAGTAATATTTCAACTTTCAACATTGCCAGCTTACACTCATTAAGTATCCTTTGATCACCCTTGAATGTTTTCTACCTTAACTGTCTCCATTCTCTTTTTATTGGTCAAATTTATAAACATGTTTTTGTTATCTATGTGTTGGTAAGCCACGTAATTCTGTTCAGTTTTTTAAACCTTGCTCAGTTGCTTATTCTGCTAAAGTTCTTCTGTTATTTTCTCATCTAATTTAGTTGTTAACAAAAATATTAACTATCTCTGACCACAAGGTCCTAGAGTTAATGCTCAAAATACCTCCCTCTGGGTCCTTGATATATCTTCTTATTTCTTAATCTCATGAAAAGTGTGAATACTTTCCCCAGAAAAATGACCAAACTACAACATTTTGAGTAAGTTTTAGTTTGTTCTGAAAATATAATTTCAACCACTCGTTTCTTATTAATAAGAATGTTTAAAAAGATCTAATGTATGTCCAGATAAGTTTTGATTTACTGTAATCTGTAAGGCTTATGTCTTCTTTTTGGGGGAAAAAAAAACCACATTATGCTGCTATAATTTGTTCTTTAGAAAAACCACATTGGTGCCTGTTTAGTGGTTTATATTTTGTGTTATTTGCAAACTGAATTATTCTTATTTTTCTCAGATATTAAAATAAGTTAATTTACAGTTTTTCAAAACCATCTGCTTTCTTGTAAAGATAGCTCCTACTGTTGCCTGCTCTAAGTCTTATAGAATTTTTTTCTGTTTTCCACAAGTACCAAGAAATACAGATTCCAGTCCTGCTTCTACTACTGCTACTATTACAGCAAGTCAGTTAGCTCCTACGCCACAGTTTCTTGATCTGTTTTTAAAAAGCATGCATTTTTATAATGCAAATATTAAGACTAACTTCTCAAACAGTAGGACTGGATGTCTTCAAAGATATTCTTTGAGTAAAGTAAAAATATTTTATGAATTCATGAATGCCCTATGATGTTAGATACCATGGTATTATTAGACAGAGTTTACAGGGTGATTAGAGCTGAAAATTTTACTTTCATTTTAGGAAATTTTTTAAATAAATGAACTTCATTTTTAGAGCAGTTTTAGGTTTTCAGCAAAAATGAGAGGAAAGTAGAGATTTCTCACACATGTACAACCTTCCCTAAAGTCCCATACCACAGTGACACATTTATTATAGTCAGTGAACCTACACTGGTGTATCATTATCACCCACAGTCCATAGTTTTCACTGGGGTATACTTTTGGTATTGTACATTTCATAGATCATGACAAAAGCATAATACATGAATCCACCATTGTAAAAGGACACAGAATAGCTTCACTGAAAATCTGTGTTTCACCTAATCATCTCTCCCTCACCCCAACCACTGGTAACCACTGATCTCATGAGTGTCTCCATAGTTTTGCCTTTTCCAGAATGTCATTTTTTTGGATTTGTAGAGTATGTAGCCTTTGGATTAGCTTCTTATACTAAGTAACATGCATCTAAGTTTCCTCCATGTCTTTCCATGGCTTGATAGCTCTTTTTTTTTTTTCAGTACTGAGTAATATTCCATTCCTGAATGTACCACAGTTTATTTATCCATTCATCTATGGAAGAGCATCTTGGTTGCTTCCAAGAGCTGCTATCTGTGTCTTGTACAAAAACTTTTGTGTGCAAGTTTTTGCATTGATATGTTTTCAGTTCATTTGGGTAAATACAAGGAGCACTGTTGCTGGATCATATGGTAAGGATATGATTAGTTTTATAAGAAACTGCTCATCGGTCTTCCAGAATGGCTGTACCATTTTGCATTTTCACCAGCAACGAATAGGAGTTTCCATTGCTGCACATCCTCATGCATTTGGTGTCGTCAGTGCTTTAGATTTGGCCATTCTAATAGGTGTGCAGTGGTATCACATCGTTGCTTTAATTTGCAATTCCCTAATGAAATATAATGTTGAACTTCTTTTCATATACTTACTTGCAGTCAGTCTGTATATCTTCTTTGGTGAGGTCTTTGATACATTTTTTAATCAGGCAGGTTTTTTTTATTGTTGAGTTTCAAGAGTTCTTTGTATATTTTGGAGAATAGTCCTTTATTAGATCTGTCTTTTGCAAATGTTTCTCCCAGTCTGTGGCTTGTCTTCTCATTCTCTTGACAGTGTCTTTTGTAGATCAGAAGTTTCTAAATTATAATTAAGTCCAGCTTATCAGTTATTTCTTTCGGGGATCATGCCTAAAAATCAGTTGAATCTAAAAATCAGTTGCATTTAAAAATCAGTTACCATACCAAGTTCACCTAGGTTTTTTCCTTTGTTCAAGGAGTTTTAGAGTTTTGCCTTTTATATTCAGGACTATGATTCATTTTGAGTTAAATTTATGAGGGCTGTGAGGTCTGTGTCTAAATTCATTTTCTTAAACATGGAGATGTCCAGTTCAATCACCATTTATTGAAAATACCATCTTTGCTCCATCGTGTTGTCATGGCTCCTTTTGTCAAAAATTAGTTGTCTATATTTTTGTGGGTCAGTTTATCTGTTCTTTCACCAATCCACACTGTCTCAGTTACTATAGACGTAGTAGGTCTGGAAGTTGAGTGGTGTCAGTCCTCCAACTTTGTTCTTCAATATAGTGTTGGCTATTCTGGGTATTTTGCCTCTCCATATAAACTTTAGAATCTGTTTATTGATATCCACAAAATAACTTGCTGGGATTTTGATTAGGATTGTGTTGAATCTATAGATCGGGTTAGGAAGAACAAATCTTGACAATACTGAGACTTCATGACCTTGAAGTTCTTGCATGTCGTCTACGTTTTCAGTTAAAGCCTCTAGCATATTAATCATGGTTTTTAAAAATTCTTTGCCTAATAATTCCTGACATATCTGACTGTGGTTCTAATGTTTGCTCAGTCTCTTCAAATTGTGTTTTTTACTTTTTAGTATGCCTTGTAATTTTTCCATGAAAGGTAGACATAAAGTACTAAGTAAAAAGAACTGTGGGAAATAGGCCTTTAGTGATGGGGTTGGTAGGGTGTGGGAGGAGAAAATGTTTATAGACCTATGATTAGGTCTCAGTCTTTTGGTGAGCATGTGCCCCTGGACTATGAACCTCACCAGTGCTTCTGAAGTCCCCCACTCCTTAGGTGGTATGGGATGGCTGAAATGGGTAGAAGTTGGATATTTCCCATCCTCCAGTTAGGTTAGACTGGTAAAATAGCTTCTCCAGAGGGTATGCCTTGTTAAGAAGAATAGAATGCTCTGGTATATTTAAAAATTGCTTGCTCCCCCTCCCATAAGCAGGAGGGAATTTTTATCCAATATTCACTATGAGAACCTGGTAGTGCTCTTGGAGATAAAACTCACAAAATTATGACTCGTTCCCCCTGGAGTTTTTAACACTCAGACTTGTCCACACCAAGCCTGCAGCAATGCATCAGTTTCAGTTTAGTTTTCCTAGTCTGGCACTGGTTGCCGTGGAGGTTTCTGTTACTGGGTTTCTGCTCTGAGAAGTTGTGATTCTCTGGATCTGCCTGTCTGCCTCTCCAATTTTGAGGGCAGCAGTTTTGCCCTTTGACTTCACGTCTCTGTTGAATCTAAGAAGAGTTGTTGATTTTTGTGTTTGTTCAGCTTTTTACTTGACAGGACAAAATGATGACTGCTAAGCTCCTTAAATGCCAGACCAGAAACTGGAACTTGGAAATATTTTATTTCTATTTTTATCTGTTGGTTTCAAAAGTGGAAAATAAGGAAATAATATTGGAATAGAAAGGGCATCATGCATAATCTTGCTAATAAAGGCAACCGGTGTTATTTTGACATGTCTTTAGACCCTTTTCTTACTGTATTTTTTCTTTATACAAGTGAGATTATGTAATTTTGCTATTAGCATAAGATCCTCAAACCTAAAACTGAAATATAGATGTCCGCTTCCTTAAACTATCTTTTTCTTGTATTATCTGGATCATCTCACCATCTACCCCCACTCACCAAACCGGAAACCCGGGGAGTTGTCTCTCTCATCCCTCACGTCCATTCAGACCCCAAATCATGACAGTTACACTGTCTAAATGTTTTTGGCTATCTCTTATTTCTTCTCTTAGCACTTTTCCTGGTCAAAGCCTTCATTGCTTTTTCCCTGAACTCCTGCAGTAATAGAACCTGTCTCTAGTATTATCCCCCTTAAATTCTGTATACATCTTCATTTAGATGATATATTTAAAATACATATCTGACCATGTGATTTCGCTGCTTCAAACCCCTCACTGGCTCCTAATTGCCTTTAGGATAAATCCAAGCTCCTAAGCATGGCCTATATATTTCTTTGTGGCCAGAACCCCTGCCTGCCTCTCCAGATTTATCTCCTGACATTCCCCATCCCCTGCTTTATGTTCCACTATCACTGAACTCCTTATAATCCCACCTCCTAATCCTCTTCCCTGCTACTCTGTTTTGTTTTCTGACTTATGTGCCTCATGCAGGCTTCCCGGCTTGGAAGGCCTTTTTTCCCACACTCTTACCACCTTAGCAGTGCCTATTCATTTATTAACAGGTCAGCAGTTAGCTCCTACTCAAAACCTTACTCTAACCCCTGGACTCCCCTCTTCCCCAAACTGGGTTTCTAGATGTAACTATTATTACGTTTCCTTCTCATTCATTTATTCATTCCATCAACTAACCAACAATATTTGTGTTAGGCAGAATTTTAAGTACTGGGATATAGCAAATGATTTAAAAAAAAAAAAAAAAAGTTCCTTCTCTAATGGAACTTATATTCTAGCAAAGGGAGATCCATAATAAACAAGTAAAAATATGTCAGTAGGTAATAAATACTGTGATGAAAAATAGAGTAAGAGGGATGGAATATTCTGAGATTGGACAGGATGTTGCTATTTAAAGAACATGGTCAGGAGAGGCCTCACTGAACATGTGGCCTTTGAGCAGAGAGTGGAGGTGAGAGTGAGCCATGCACCTGTGTGAAGAAACCTTGAGCATCATGCTCAGTTTGTGTTAGGATCAGCAAGAAAGACAGTGTGCTCAGAGCAGAATGGTGAGGGGGAGAGTGGTAGACGCCGCAGAGGGATTGTATAATAGCCTACAGAGGGATTGGACAGCCAGATCATGAAGGGATTGTGGGCTATTATAAGAACTTGGGATTTTAGTTTTTACTGTGGGGCCCAAAACTATGGAGGCTTTTTGCAAAGAAATGACAAGATCGGGCTATGTGCTACAAAGATCATTCTGACTACTGGGTTGAAGATAGGATAGGGTAGGGATAGTGCTAAGAAGAGGCAGAAGCATGGAGACCAGTTAGGAGATTGCTAGAATAATCCAGACAAAAGGTGATGGTGGCTTGGACTGACTAGAGTAGAGCCAGTAGAGGTGGTGATAAGTGGTTGGATTTGGATATAGTTTGAAGGTAGCACCATCAAGATTATAAAGGGCTGGATAAGGGTATAAGAAAAAACAGGGGATAAGGATGACTTCTAGGTTTTTAGTCTCAACAACTAGAAGGACAGGATTTCTGTGAAACGGGGAAGCTGGTAGAAGAATTTTGGATATAAATTGAAGAACTCTGTCAGGCCTCCAGTTGGAGATGTTGAGTGCATAGTTGGAGGCGTGCATATGGAGTTCAGAGGAGAGGTCTGAGCTCAAGATATAAATCTGAAAGCTGTCAGCATTTAGAGATTTCAAAGGTGTGGTATCAGATGAGAGAGAGGCTAAGAGGTGAGATGACTGAGTCTTGGAGCACTCCAAGCTTTAGAGGCCAAAGCGATACAGAGGATGTCTGAGCAAAGGAAACTGAGAAGGCTAGTGAGGCAGTAGGAGAACCAAAGAGAGCAAGAGCAAGTGAAAATGCATTTTAAAACAGAGGGAATGATGACCTGTGTCCAGTGTTGCAGGCGGGTCAGATACGATAAGCGTATTGTGTTATAAGTCCTTGTTTATGTACTTGTCTCCTTTAGTTGTCTGAAATACATTGA
>NW_006443568.1:11948867-11996170 GCF_000325575.1 Pteropus alecto | reverse complement strand
CTTACAGCTTTGAAATCAGTGTTATGGGCATGCCATTTAACGGCTGTTTTCCCTTAGGCTGGTTCTCCCGGTCCCTTTGCATTTCAGTCTCAGAAAAATGGGGAGGTTATAGTATCTTTTCCATTGAGTTCTTGTGAGGATCAAATAAGATCATCCAGATGAAGCACTAAGTATAGTGCCATTCATATAGTTAAACACATGATGATGATTATTATTAATTTCGTATACCTGGCACAGTGCTTCACACTATTTGAGCAACATTTGTCGAATGATCAAATGAATTGCCTTTTTGTTGATTCGTTTGTT
The DNA here is from genome assembly GCF_000325575.1 of Pteropus alecto. NCBI lineage: Eukaryota > Metazoa > Chordata > Mammalia > Chiroptera > Pteropodidae > Pteropus > Pteropus alecto. Next base: position 11,995,864 of record NW_006443568.1, on the reverse strand, counting down.
TTAATATTTCATCCAAGGCATTTCCCTGTGTGTCGTGGAGTATTAACATGGCATTTTTGGGGTTTCTCTAGGATCTGGTGCTGATCCTCATAAAGTGGGTCCTGGAAGAAGGGAGGAAGAGAACTCCTCGGTGGAGAGCTGACGTGATGGAGCTCCCCAACTATAGCCGGCAGCTGCTGCAGCAGCTCTACATGCTGTGCAAGGAGCAGCAGTTCTGTGACTGCACCATTTCCATTGGTACCATTTATTTCAGGGCCCACAAACTTGTCCTGGCTGCTGCCAGCCTCCTGTTCAAAACCCTGCTGGACAACACAGACACCATCTCCATCGATGCATCTGTAGTGAGCCCTGAGGAGTTTGCTCTCTTGTTAGAAATGATGTACACTGGCAAACTACCTGTGGGCAAGCACAACTTCTCCAAAATCATCTCTTTAGCTGACAGCCTACAGATGTTCGATGTGGCTGTTAGCTGTAAAAATCTTCTAACCAGCCTTGTCAACTGCTCTGTTCAGGGTCAAGTGGTGAGGGATGTCTCCATGCTATCATCAGATTCATTCAGAAAGGACTCAGAGAAGCCTGAAGCAGAAATCCTCTCTTCAGAGGGTTCTGGAGAGCATCCTTCCCCGGAGGGTTCTACCCCTGGAGGGGGCCCTGTGAAGGCTGAGACCCAGGAAGCAGTCCACACAGTTGCACAAGAGATAAGTGTGGATCCTTCCACTGCCCAGGAGATTCGGGAAGATGCGGATGTCCCATTGGAGGCTCCTCATACCTCTCAAGTTTGTTCTCCTTCCCCTGTTGTACAAGCCTTTAGTAAAGCAAAGGAGGCGAGCACAGAACCAGGTAACATTCGTGTAATAGTTGTTTTGTAATCTACCGTCAATTACTAGATTCAATGATCTTTACAATTTTTTTGTTTCATTGATAAATTTACCAAAGACCACTGTTAGATTCTTCTTTTAAAAGTGTCTGTGTTTTTGAGTGTTAGAAGTCTGAAGCTGAACTGCAGAGCAAAAACGCAGTATTGAAATAATGTGCCATTTTTTGTATTTACCCATTACTTTAACTAGGGGGAGGATGGCACAACGGGGAAAGCTATTAGAGACACTGTTTTCTATTACTCATAACTGATGCACTAGGCATCAATTATAAATGCAGTCTATGACCTAAAGGTTCTTGGATAACTTAAACTTTTCAAAATCATTTTAAGTAGTGAATCATTGATTTTTTATTTTGTTTTGTTTTATATTCAGAGTACGAGAGGAAACACTACCAGTTGAATTTTCTTCTAGATAATGCAGATATCTTCTCAGATGCACTCTCTGTTACCCAGGATGTTTTAAATAAACTAGAAGAATGTTCAGAAATTAAAGATGCACAGAAGAAGGTAGGTACCATGAGTTTTGTTTGCTGGTTTAGTGTTCTAAGGGTACCAGCTCCGCTTTCCATATGAGGCAGAATTATGAAAATGCAAAATACCCTAGATTCTCAATTTTTTCAAAGTTTAATTTTTTTGACATTTATTCCCTAAAAGACAGCTTTGCAAAAGTACTAGGCAGGATACTTTCAAAACAAAATTGTCGTTTGATTACCAAGTAAATCTCAACTTATAGCCACTTCTGATCCAGAATACTTAACTGATTACACCATTTTCTCTGATTAATCAAGGATTAAACAAAACAATAACACTGAAAACATGCTACAAAAAGGATGTATAAACTTACATAGTAAATTGCATCCAATTTTAGGAACATAATGGTTATTTTCAGACATCAAAACAATAATGGTGAACATTTGTTGAACATTTATTGTGCTATGTTTGGTACATATGTTATTTAATCCTCACAGAAATCATTGAGGTGGATACTATTTTACTATTTTTCAGCCTTGTTTTATAGATGAGAAAACTGTCTCAAAGAGGTGATATATCTTGGCCAAGGTCACAGAGATTATAAGACTCTGAACAAGAATTCAAACCTAAGCATTCTAACTTTGAGCCGTTCTCTTACACATTGAGTTAATATTGCCCCCCACTAGGGTAAAAATTATGTGTATATGCCATGTATGTATAAATGCTTTACTGACTGACAGAAACTGCCAAATGGTTATCATGCTCTGTTTCTTAGCTGACAATTTTTTTTCCTTCAATATTTCAGTGAGGCACATGCCCATCAGTGGGCTCGCTTGCCACCTAATTCCTCATGACCTTGCAGGAGTGACTCCACGGCCACTTTAGAACCCCCTTGCCTCCTCCTTTTCCCAGCCGTGCCTCTGTTCTGAGAGGTGCTGGCAGAGAGGACTCTGCTCCCGTAGGGTTGCTCATCTGATTGGTGAGCTAGTATTTGGAGGTTTCCACATTGCCATAGGCAATTTAGGTTTTGTTAGTTACTATTAATCCAAGAAATAAATGTTTTCTATTATTTAAATATATCCCTGATGCATAGCAAGTTGCTTTAAAAAAAAAAATCAAGGTCAAGTATTTACTTTAACAATGGTTAATTGACAGTTGGCTGTAAGTTATTTTCTTGAGAGATAAGCTATTTACAAGATTGGGCTAAAGCTGATGACTCTGTTCGGGAGGTTTCAGGTTGTAAATCCTTGGTACTCTATACCAATTATGCTGAAGGACATTATGGTTTTATATTTTTGCACTTAGATGTCCTCTTAACTGTTCAATCCATCATTTTTGTCAGTAGTTCGTTACCTTGATAGCTATAGGCACACCTCTTTATTTTCTCTCTTAAGACTTCCTCTCCACTTGACTTCGGATACAAAGGAGCAACATCATTCCTTAGATCAGCAATACTGAAATTATTAGTGACACTTCTGTATTTATTTCAGCTGTGTCTTATACACTGGTACCTAAAAGTGTCTGGCACGTAACAGGTGCTCAAAAATATTTACTGTACATGGGTTCATTTAACATTTTTTTCCCCTCCAATTCTTGTCCTAATCTTTTGATGGCAATAACATTAATAGTACTTTGAAAGAACACTGAATCACTGTTGGTGATCATTATAGGCTTATGTTATTTCTTCCTCAGTTTTGGAGGTCAGAGGAAGGGCTCCACAAATCATTTGGTGGCTGTATTTAAAACTGATTCTGTTATATTCCATAATAAATCTTTTTGCTGCAGGAAGAAAAAGGAGGAAGATACTTTAAGAACATAAGATTAAATTAAATAAAATACAGAGTTAGGAAAGTACTGCTTTGTACTGAGGCCCTGCTCCTCTCTCTCTCTCTCTCTCTCTCTCTCTCTCAGTCTGTCTGTCTGTCTGTCTCTCTCTCTCTCTCTCTCTCAGGTTGTGATAGAACTTGGAAATCTCCATCTTTAGCAAGTTCCTCATGAGCTGTGGTTTTGGTATCTCTAAACCACATTTTGAGAAGCACTGCTGGAAAACTAATGGCTTACAGAATTCTTAGTACATGATGGCAGGTGCCACGGTGTCTATGCTAACATCTCTCAAAGTCTTGAGGGGTTGCTAAATACCCATTTTCCCCAAGTATTACTCTTTGCTTACCCCTTGATTCAGCAAATATTTACTGAGCAACTGGCATGTGCCTGGCATTGAGCTGATTACTAGGAAAACAAATGTAAATAGGACTGGATCCCTGTCCTTAAAGATTATGTCTTGACAGCAAAGAAATTCTGCTACCTGTGTAATTTGGGGGGAAGTATATGCAGAAGTCACCAAACTCCAGGAATCACCAAAGACTTAGATGTTCAGTGTATTTAAGAACAGTTCACTTGGAACGTCATTCTACATTTTCAGCTACAATTGTAAAGATTATTTGGAGGGTTTCGTTTGTTGTTGTTTTTCTGTTTATACATTTTTAGCTCCCAATGATCTTTTTGAATGTTTTTTGTTGTTGGAAGTTATTTGGTTAATCAGTCATAACATAACTTGAGGTAGCTTAATATTGAAAATAATCCACCCTTATGTGTGATTTTGAGACTTGTTGTAAGGCTTTTGAGTGATGTTCTGGTTGAGATGCACCAGCTTCTTCCTTTTCTGAAAAATGAATATAGGGCGTGCAGCGGGCCTGGATTGAGATTAGGGAAGACATCGTGAACCAGTGTCTTGATTATTTTTTTTCCTGGGATAAATGATGAAAGGTGGCAAAGCCATTGCCTGAGCAATGATTGCAGCAACATGAGAAGAGGCTGGGCTGCTCGAATTGTGTGAAACCAAAGCTAAAACTGATTAAGGAGAAGTCTCCTGGGTGCTGGGATGAGGACGTGTCTTCTGCCTGTCTCTATCTCAGTATACTATCCCCTACCCATTGGAAAAAGCAGATACTGACCTAAGAGGCTTTCTCTCTGAGCTGAGTAACATCTTTATTTAAAAGGCAGACTCGGGCTTTTTTTCAGCTTCTACACTAGAACTTTTGTCTTCTTTATTCTTAGCCGTGTCCCTGCTTTTAATTAATTGTGCATATAACAAAGTGAGTCTTTCACTACAATAAAGAGTTAACTGTTTCTGCTATTGATTTCCTTGCTGTTTGATCCACTTTTCACCTAACATTCTAGAAAGACTCCCAACGCTGAAGATGTAGTAGCATTTTTTTCTCCTTCAACTTTGTTTCAAAGGCACTTAAGTCCTATCTCCTATGTGAATCTAATGTTTTCAGCCATGTCGCTGCTTTGGAGGTTTGTCAAGTTCAGGTTCGTGTTTTGTAAACTGTGTTTGCCGACAGGGTAGGCTGACCCTCTTGAGAAGTAGTTAACGGGATTCATTTTGAAGGTCTAGGAGAGATGAAAATAAGCTGTTGTTTTTCCACATCTCCTCTGTCCTAATTATTAAGGCTAAGATGTGCTGCCACAGATAGAAGGCTAGTGCTTTTATGGCAAGGAAATTACATTAGGGTAGCATTTATTAACCATCTGCTATGTACCAGTCTATACTAATTGAGACCAAGAGGAATGTTACAGATTGTCTGGCTACTGCTACAGTGTTCAAAGTGATATAGATTCCAGTAAGCCCAGTAGAATCCAGTGTAAATGGATTTGGTTACACTCAAAATCTGGGAGACGGAACTGAGAGAAAGGGGTGCTAGGTCAATTGAATGAGTTCAGTGTTTCATCTAGACTTCTCTGCTTACTCGCCATGTGACCTTGGGCAGGTTACTTCCCCTCTCCAACTCTCATTTAACTAGTCATAGTAATACCTCCTAGGATTGATGAGAGGGGCAAAGTAGATGGCACATATGCACAGTGTCTGAGATGGTGTTGAGCTCTTGGAGTCTGTGGCCCTTGGCGTTTAGGGGAAGCATGAGTGAGCAAGAATACAGTGTCACCCAAGCACATCTGAAAGCAGTAGGCAAACAGTCGGGAAAATAAGTAAATTCAGTTAAAAGACCTAAGTGTGAGGGAAAGGTTAAATGGTTTTTCACATATAACAGAGAGAAAGGAAACTGTCCCAACTTTAAATATATCGACCTATATTTTATAGACAAAAATGCTTTGATTACACATGTGACTATGAATTGATAGGAATTTATTGACATATCTTTAACTCTAAGAATCAGTGGAGTTCCAAATGTATGGTTGAAGAATAAAACTCCATTTTGGTTCATCTCTTAGAGTTCTGTAACATGGTAGCCATCAGTGAGCTCCAGCCTGTAGCAATATGTGATACCCTTCTGTTGAGGCAGATACACTGTTTCAGAAAAGGGCTCACTCCACTGTGGAGCCCCAGGCAGCATGGGCGGCTGATGGAGTAACAGTTATGAATGTTGGCTCTGATACAGGTCCCCAGTAGGTTCTGGAAGGAAGAGCAGGGCCGTCCAGGCAATAGACTGCTCCCTCCTGGCCCTTTCATCAGCCCACCCCTGTTTCTCTCCCCAGATGGTCACCCTAGCATCGCTGCTGAGCAGTGAAGTTAACAAATGTTTTAATTTCACTGCTGAGTAGTTCTGCACAAGAGAAGAAAGCAGAGAGGATAATGAGAAGCATATCAGATGCTACCATTGATGAAAGCTTCTCTTCTCCAGTGGCTCGCATGATAATGCCAGACAAATCGGACGCTAAGAAAGGTGGATTTGGGATATTTGGAGAGCTTCGGGTGAACAAAACTGGCCAAGTATAGAATGAGATACCTATATGCTATATCAATTATGATGCACTAAAGAAAAGAAGGAAAGCAAATAAAGAGGAAGAAACATGTTTACTAAGGGCATTAGCAACAAATGAGTCTTTATTGGTTATCTGTTGCTGTGTAACAAATTATTGGAACGCGTAGCAGCTTAAAGAACAGTAGCAGCTTAAAGAACAAACATTTATTACCTCCCTCTCTGTGGGTCAGGAATCCAGACATAGCTTAGCTGAGTCCCTGGCCCGCGGTTGCTCACAGGGCTGCAGTCAGGTGTCAGCCAGGGCTGTAGACATCTCAAGGCTCACCTGGGGGCGTGCTTTTTCTGAGCTCACACTCACATGACTGTGTTGTCTAAAGACATGAGTTGCCTGTGACTTGGGCCTCTCTTTAGGCAGCTCACAACAAGGCAGCTCGCACACACCCAGAGCAAAGGCAGAGAGAGTGAGAGTGCACACACAGGCAAGATGGAAGTCTAGTAACCTAACCTCAGAAGTGGCATCCTCTTACTTTTGTCATATAATCTTCCTTAGTCATTAGGTTCAGCCCAAAGGGCCTAAGTGCCTGGAAGCAGGGATATTGAGAACCATTTTAGAGGCAGACTGTCTTCCTCGGGTCCTTACTGCTGTCAGGGAAAAGGCATTCTGAAGAGATTTAGGCCAGCTGACAAAAGCATGATGGGATGAATAAACGTGACTAAAGAGAATTAAGCAATCAGTTGATGCCTTTATCTCCTTATTTTTAAAATAGAGACAAGATAAGTTCATGATAGTTACTTATTCCAATAAAATCTTAATATGGATTACTGTGTCTTATCTTTTACTTTAAGAGATAACCAAAATACATAGGGACCTTTAAAAAATGTTTAATTGAGCTTTATACAGCCATTCTGTGATCAGGAAACAAACTAAATCTAACTGATTTATAAATACTATTTATTTGGGAGGAGGGGAGAAAGACAATCTCTCTAAACAAAAATTTTAAATGTATAATTACTACTAGAATTTATAACTGTCTAGCTGAACTTTGAAAGTGTAGATATTGATGAGATCCTTTCATTGTATGTGTGTTTGTGTATATAGAAAACCTTAGCTTTTCGCTCTCTAAAAACTCTTGAAAAAATTCTATTTTCTTCTATAGTATTGACAGTGAAAAACATCAAAGGTAAGTTATAGTTTTGCCAGGTAGAAATGCAAAGACTATACTAAGAGCATACACATGAAATTAAGTTTTGGTTACCAGATTTTTTCCAGATAAATTCAATATTGCCAAAATAGAAATATTAATCCTGCATTCCAGTTGGCCTTCCTTTCATTTGTGTGAGAGATGCTCCATCCAAAGAAAGGAATGCTAATTTTGTTTCTTTTATCACTGGAGTATCGATATTTTTTGTACTCTAGGTTTGGAAGAGCCAAGATGTTGAGTTTGGTTTCAGACATATGGTGCTGAGACCTCTGGAGAATAAGGCATATCTAGCAGAAACTGTGTGGCTCTGCATTTAAACACAGAGCTCAGGATCAGAGAGCTATTTTTCAGGGTTATCTGCATAAAGGTGACATGTGAGAGCTTTCCAAAAAGGAGAGAACAAAGAGAGAAAAAATAAAAGAGTTGAGACCAGTCTTACTGCTTATGGTTATGGATTTGGAAGAAGAACCATTGAGGAAAGCTGAAAAGGAGTGGTCAGAAAGGCGAGTGTGTATCCAAAATGCTTCAGTGTGATGAAGTTAGAGAATTGTTGTACAGAGACTGTGGTAATGCCAGATGTCACAGGAAGGTGAAGTACGAGGGAATTGAAGTATTGAGGGTCTTACTTGCCAAGTCCAAGAAGCGTGGAGTTCTTGTGTCTGGCTGATCTCTCTTTCTGTTACTTTTGTTCCACAGACCATAATGGGATGTCTTGAGGGTAAGGAAGGACATTCAGCATTCCAGAGAATCCTGGATAAAGTAAGAGAAGAGAGCCTGGATGTTCAGGCTGTTGTGTCCCTGTTGAGGCTGTACCAAGATTCTAATTCTGCAGTAAAGACAGCACTGTTAGGCAGAAAGCCAGAAGATATGGAAGCAGTGCAGCCAAAAGGTAGGAGAAAACCCCATCCACCTGAGTCACTGAGTTTTATTCTGGGCAGATGCTGTACCATTTGCTCTGGTGATACGTTTCTTCAGTGGCTTAGTTAAGTGATTTTCACATAAACTCTACATGTAATTCCAGAAGCTGCATGTTAAGTATATTCGAACTAAATATGAGTCTCCATTTCTGTCCCCTAGTTAACTAAACTAGTCTGACACCTTGAAGTTGAAGAAAACCACCGTTCTTCTGCCCTTCAAAAAGCCACACATCCAAATCGGTGTTTTGAGTGTTCAGGGTGAACTGGTTCACTGACAGCACTTTTCAAGGCTGAAGTTTCTCTCATTTGGGTTAGGTACAAAGCAGTGGCCTTGCCAACTAGAAGTTAACCTCTGGCTGGCTCTGCAGCTTTGTGTTTCAACAGATAAATGAAACATTTTTCCTTTCATAGAGTTTAAACAGAATAATAAAGTATTTTCCTCTCCAAAAGGAGAGATTCTGCATTTGGGTCCTCAGAATAGGCTGAGAATCACTTTACTATTCTGTTAGATCTCTCTTGACAAACCATGCTGTCATTTTCTTCAAATTGACTAGCTTCTCTGCTTCTCTTGTGCGTCTCTAACGCTTTCTCCCCCAGGGAGCACAGAGGAGGGAAAGACCTTGTCTGTTCTGTTACTAGAACACAAAGAGGACCTGATCCAATGTGTAACACAGCTGAGACCTATTACGGAGTTCCTGGAAACAGCCAAGGAGGAATCCCTGACTGCCACTGAGAAAAGGGTAACTGTGTCGAGTGCCTCCTCCTCCCTTCTGAATTCATGTAGCCCTTTTTTTTTTTTTTTTACCTCTTTTGTGGTACATAACACTTTTTACCTTGCAGTATCTTGTACATACTATACAATAAGCACCTTGAAGTTCAGATTCTTGATTCATGCCTCTGTAACTTACAACAGCTTGCATGTTATAGTCGTGTATTAAATGATTAGATACATGGATGAATGGCTGTTCCTGCTCTGACTCAGTGAGTTTTTATTATAAATTAGTTGTCCCAAGAGTTAAGTGTCTAGGTACATTTGGAATTATTATGACACTTTTCCTCCTTACAGAAATGATATACTGTTCATCTGTAGAAAATTGGGAAAACAAGCAGAAAGAAAAAAATTCAAATCTCTCACCATCTCATCATTCAGAGACAATCACTGCTAACATTTTGGAGCACGTGCTTCCACTTTTTCTCATTTGAATTATCCTGGAATGGTGTTATCATACACTTTCGTGCTTTTTTATTTACTGTACTGCAAATACATTTCCATACTAACAATATGTATTTTGGTAGCTGTATGGTATTCTGTCTAATGGACATACCGTAATTCATTAATTCTTTATTGTTGGGCATTTGTTCCAGTATTCCTCTATTATAAATATGTTGTAGAGAATATTCTTGTACACAAATCTTTGCATATTTCTAAAATTATTTCCTTAGGATAATTTTTAAGAAGTAGGATTTTGGAATAGTATAAATTTTTCAAGTACTTGATATATATTGCCAAATTGCCCTTCAAGAAGGTTATACCAATTTACTCTCTCACTAGCTAGCTACTAAAATCCTCATGAAATTGCTGGCATGACTTTTCAAGTCAACTAGATAACTGTATTTGTTGGTGTTATTGATTTCAACTTTGTGCTAAAAATATTTTTGTATCTGGCAGGAAGGAATAGGCACTGAGAACTTTTGTGGCACCAATTCTTATAACTGTGGGAAGTGGCTTAAATGTTCAGGAGAGAAAATGTTTAGAAACCACTGGCATAATGGCTAAACACTGGATTAATAGTGAAACTTGATTCTAGACTTTCTTTTTCTCAGTAATCTTGTGTTGCTGTTTTCTCATGTAAAATGGGAATAATCTTTAATCTCAATTTTATTTTGCAAAATAACTATATTTTAAAATTTTTACTGCGGCCGTGCCACCCTGAAAGTGCCCGATCTCATCTGATCTCAGAAGCTAAGCAGGGTCGGACCTGGTTAGTACTTGGATGGGAGACCACCTAGGAAGACCAGGTGCAGTAGGCATTTAAAAAAAATTTTTTTTTTAACTCCTCTGAACTTCTTAGAGAAAGATATTACACAATATTAAGATTAAACCCCTGTTTTCTCCTTAGACTTGAGATTAAGTGTACTTTCAGGCACTCAGTTAAAGTAAGTTGCTTATAGTTCCAGAGGTAACTGATTCCCTTAGTGATTTTATTCCATTGCTCATTCAAACCTTTTCCTTATTAGCTGGATCGAACGTGTCCTTTGAGCTGTTTCATTATCTTGGTAAAACAGTGTTTATAGGTATAGCCCAAACTCAGTCTCATTCTCTGCAGCCAGACAGACCACACTGTCATTTTCTTCTGTCACTTTCAGTTTACTTGACAGAAAGGGCTGAAGCAGAAGAACTTAAATTAGTTATAAATCACAAAAACACTTCTTCGGATTGGGATTCCACCAGAGCTTCATTAAGCTACTCCTTAGGAAAATTGAAGCAAAATAATAAAGCAGAAGTGTGGAAGAGCATGTCGATCGAATAGCCACAGTGTTTTGAAATCACAGGGAACAGGCACTTGCACCTTTTGGAATAGTTTTCTGTTATGGAACGATGCTCACCATAGGCACCATGGTGCTTATCTATACATATCTCAAGTTCTGTAAAAAAAATGGCAAATAGGAAAGTCTTCAGGATGAGAAACATGCAAAAATAGTAATTATTATAGCTTCCATTTATTTATTGCTTACTGTGTGCCAAGAAGTATGCTGAGGACCTTGTAAGCATATAAATTCTACCCTCATAGCAACTTTATAAAGCCATGGATATTACCCTAATTTTTAAAGATGAAGGAACAAGACATGGGAGGAGGCTGAGCAGCTCACCCAAAGACATAGCTGCTTGTGGAATACTGGAACCCAGACTTCTAAACAAAGCACATTCTCTTAACCACTGTGCATACTACTTCCTAATAATATCAGTAACCACTATCATTTATTAATGGTCACACAGAGCCTAGGAGTTATACTGGGTTCTACAAATAGTAACTTCATTTTACAGAATCCTTATAAGAACTGTGCAAGAGGAGTGGTATAGTTATCTTTTTTTACAGGTGATGAAAATAAAGTTCAAAGAATTAAATAACTTGTCCAAGCTCACACAGGCAATAAATTTTAGAACTGGTGTTCAAGCCAGGCCTGTCTGGCTTTAAAACCTATTTCTACTTTTAACAGTGTCTGGCTGCCTCATTATGTATCAGGTTATTGCTTAAGAACTAAGAGATAGCACTGAAATCAGTATGGTTTTTAGATAGAAGCTCTTAAATTTTAAATTGTGATTCATTTAGTAGAAATTAATATATATTAAACCTTAACTAAGAGAATGACTATGTTCTGTACTAACAGGAAATATGACAACTTGATTTATAATATGTACATTCCTATCATAAATATAATGTAGATATTCCTTTCATATATGTAAAACCAATTTGGTTTTGTAGCAAAATTCATTATTTTAAAATGGGAGTTAATTTGATAATGACATCCTCTACTTTTAACAGTGTCTGGCTGCCTCATTATGTATCAGGTTATTGCTTAAGAACTAAGAGATAGCACTGAAATCAGTATGGTTTTTAGATAGAAGCTCTTAAATTTTAAATTGTGATTCATTTAGTAGAAATTAATATATATTAAACCTTAACTAAGAGAATGACTATGTTCTGTACTAACAGGAAATATGACAACTTGATTTAAATATGTACATTCCTATCATAAATATAATGTAGATATTCCTTTCATATATGTAAAACCAATTTGGTTTTGTAGCAAAATTCATTATTTTAAAATGGGAGTTAATTTGATAATGACATCCTCCGGCATGCTGCCATGACTGATCTGCTTTACTCTTTCTCCTGAGAGCTGATACTTTCCCGAAGGAAAACTCAAAACTCAGTTCTGTGAATCTGTAGATTACATGTATTGAATAATCCCCTGCATAATCAGTTCCATAAGAGCCAAGTTATGGATATCGAGTCACAATCCATTAATAGTTCTATTGTAATAGGAAAATATCTGTAAAATAGCCGTCATGTGTTTTATTTTTCAACCTTTTACTGGAGCCATGTGCCCTCTGGCCTTAGAACATCTTCTAACCCACCAAAGAAGAACAGAGAATGGAATTGTGGGATGATGACTGGAACTGAAGTATGTGCCGTTGAGAATGAGAAGGATAGATAATAAAGAATCCACAAGAAAAATAATCTATAAATATACTTTAAATCTATTATTTTGGAGGCCACAGACTAACATATAAATTATTTGGGTATTCCAGTTGCTATGCAAATAAAGTAAAAAGAAGTAAAATAATAGAATTGCTCTGCAGTTGCAGCCTGTACCACTCTCACGTACTTTACTGAACAGAGATCGAAAAACACTTTAACTTGTATTAATTAATTGTCAGTCTATTTCTCAATCTTAGTGTCTGAACAAACTAAATCTAAAGAATCAGGTTAGATGGAAGCCACTTGCTCTCCCATACAGGCCGAAGTGTAAGAGTATTTTCACAAAATGCAAACTGTTGGAGGCAAAAAATATATACAGACCTGCAATTGAGAAAGATTGATTTTCATAGAGCTATTTATTTGGAAAATGTTTTAGATTTTTATTGAAACAGACTAAGGAAGAGACTAGGAAAAAAGTAACACTAGAGACCAGCGGAGGAGAAGCTGGAGATAGGGCATCTTGTAATGCCATCTTGCAGTGTTTTCCAGTGGAGTCTCAGATACACTTAGAATTGCCAGTAACTGGTGTCTGGTTGATTGCTTGCCACCGCAGGTGATTCTGAATTGCTGTGAGGGAGGAACACCCAAGGAGACAATAGAAAATTTGTTGCACAGAATGTCTGAAGAGAAGACCCTGACTGCTGAGAGTTTGGTAAAACTCCTCCAGGCTGTGAAGAAGACATTCCCGAACTTGGGCCTTCTGCTGGAGAATTTGCAGAAACTAGCCACTTTGCCTGGCACCACAGGTATTAGTTAATTGTTGACTCTCTGGACTGGAACCACTCCTACATAAAATTAAAACACCCTTTCTAGTTCCATGCTGGGGAGATAAGATAATGTTAAGAAATGCTATTGCAAAACAGAAACTGGCTGTCACAAATCAATGATTCTCAGTATTTCTGGAGTTAAGATCTGATATCCGAGAATTACTCTTCTCCATTAAGCTCCCTCATAATGTTTCAGTGATGCAGGGTGTGTTACACTGTGGCTTCCCTAGGGCTGTCATGTGTCACCTGTGAATGCCTACGGAGCAGACGGGCTCACAAGGCTTTGACAAGTTATGTTGACAAATGTGAGCAGCAAAAACTCAAATCTTGACTTCCCCATCCCACTTGAGTGCTGTTTGGTTCCAGTAGTCCCACAATTAACACCTCTCGTGTCCATTCATTTTGGAGCAATGAGTCCATATCCCATTCCTTAGAAAAACTCCAACTCTAGCCAGTACTCCCTGATCCCAGAGCATTTGAGACTAGATGGTTTTCAGAAAAAGCATATTTGGGTAATGAAAGGACTTTTTTTTTTAGCTTATAAAAGTCACATATATGAACTTGAACAGTTTGAAAAATTAGGAAGAAAACAACCTAAAATCCTACCACTTGATTATATCAATATTCACACATTGACATTTTATCTGTCCCATTGTTTTTATAATGTTAAGATACTCTACCATATTTTATAATTTTATAATTTTTCCTGTTTAACAGGATAACATAAATATTCTCCACATTACAAAAACCTCCTTATAATCCCATTTTTTGAGAAGGCTGTGTAGTTTTCCATCATAAGTATGAGTATGACATATGACTCATGCCCTTGTGTGGGGGCACATGTAGCATCATGGTTAAGACTCTCAAGACCACCTGATTTTGCATCCCGACTCGTTTTGTAGCTATATGACCGTAAGCAAGTGACTTAAGCTTTCCGACCCTCATTCTCGCCACTGTGAAATGAAGGTAAGAATGGTACATGTCACATTCGTTTTTGTGGCTACTATGACATAATACATGCATAGTGCCTAGCACATCATAGGCACTCAGTAAATACTGTTATTATCTTCATCATCATCATCATTACCACAAGTTATACAGTGACAGATACCTTGGTACGTAGATTTTTTTTTTTTTTTTTGCCTTCAGATCATTTCTTGAGGTTAGATTCCCAGCAGTACACTTACTGTTCCAAAGGAGAATACATTTTAAAATAACTGCAAAGCTAAGGGAAATGCCTGATGGTGTTGATTTTTTCTTTCTTTCAAATAAATATGACCTCTTAAAAGAGAGTACCTTGCAGATTGGCTCAAAGGGCATATAAACAGAAGAACAGTGGGTCACCTTCACTGCCACAGTCTTGACTCATGACTCATGCCTGCCTGCATTTTGGACCACCACATGGTTCCTTTACCTCAGGCTTGATGACTAACACCCCTTGAATCTGTACATCTGAATCTCTTACAAGTGCAGCCTTCTAATTACTCTCCCGTTGAGTAATCGCTAGCTTCTACCACCGGACGCTAACTTTGAAAGGCTTAGTGGTTTTGTGACCCTAAAGCACCGAGTGATTAAGTGTCGACCGAAAGAGATCATACTCATGTGTATGAGGCCCCAAGCCAGGAGCTGAACGTACTCTCCAGCGGAGACAGAGCTCTTGGCTGATCTCTCTTCCTCTCTCGCTTGTAACTCCCCTGGTCTTCTGTAGGAGAAGCCCTTAAGGAGGTTTCGTTCCAGTGAACATTATTGTTTTTGCCATTATCCTTACAGTCCAAGCAAGCCCTGAGAATTATGGGACTGAGCTATTGAGACGGTATCACGAAAACCTCTCTGAGATTTTCACAGACAACCAGATGTTACTGAAAATGATCCCAAATATGAAGAGGTTAGCCCCTGGAGAAAGAGAGGTAAGAGGGAGAAAAAAAGGGAGGGAGAGGGTCAAATGAGGTAGTAGGAAAAATGATGTGTGTATATATATATAAAAATATATATATTTTATATAAATATATACATACAGCCATGTTGAGAACTGCTAAGGGATTAGTAGAAAAAAAAGAAGATGATTCAGTTTTTATGGCAAGTAGGATAGTTGTAATTTCTGCATTAATAAGGAAAGGCATTCAAAAGGAGTATAGAACTTTGTTGTATATAGAAATCTCTCAGGTTGAGAGAGGTGTAGGATGTTGAAAAACTCCTCTGCAGAAATACGTTCCCTGTAACCCAGTACTCAGACTTACAGCTCTGTGGCTGGGCAGGCGGCTAGAAAGTCCCTTATGTGTTTGTGCTGCATCTTGAAGGTCATGGAGAAGCTTGTGAAACGTGACTCTGGTTCGGGTGGTTTCAGTTCTTTGCTGTCAGCAGTTTTAGAAAAGCAGACTCTCTCTGCAACCGCCATTTGGCAACTGCTGCTGGTGGCTCAGGAGACAAAGAACTGCCCGTTGAACCTGCTCTTGGAGGAAATACGAAGGGAGCCTGGTGCCGACGCTTTCTTCCAGGCAGGTAGGTGACCCGGCCTCTGTCATAGCTTTGCTCCCACTAGAGATTATTGTCAGGCTTCCCAGAAAACAGAAAGAACTCTCGGATGGTAGTCTTCCACAACCCTACCATTGCAAGTAAGGACTGGCAATTTTGTTCAAGAGGATAAACCTTTTTAAATAAAATATGTAGTAAGTATTCTAAGCTTATACCAGTAATTATACTCTGGATGCAGTGCTTTTTGCCATTTTCCTCAATCCCAACGCCAGGTAGGAGATAGGTGAAGTATATTCTCATTATGAAGAGCCAAGTTGAGAAAAGGTGAAGGGAAAAAATGGTGCTCGTCGTTTTACTACTGAATTTTCAATCTCCCTTTCTTTCAGTGACTGCCCCAGAAAGTGCTGCCTTAGAAACCATGCTGAGGCATCACAAATTGATCCTAGAGGCCATCCAACACAGGCTTGAAGTCAAGGGCTTTGCCTCAGAGGAAGAGCACCTAACAGAGACTGTGAAAGAGGTATGGTGGGAATATAAAAAAAAAAAACACTTTATTTTAGAGAGTTTGACAGAGTTGGTGCCTGGGACTGCCTCAGTCCTAAGGGAAGAACCAACTCCTGCTGTGTGCTGAGCCCTCTGCAGTTCACAATACTTTTGCTCTTTTAATCTTCCCAAGGCTAAGTGGCAGATGATGTCTTCCACATTTTACAGCTAAGGGAACTGAGGCTCCAAAGGGTCTAGGATGCTCCAACTGGTCAGAGATGAAGCCAATATTTGAACCCAAGTTCATGCGACTCACACCTAGATTTATTCCACTTGTCTAAAACCTTGGTAAACTCAAAAGGAGCCATGATACTGTTCTCTAACATGTTTTAAGAAGCAATTTCTTATAGAGGAAGGAAAGAAAAATGGTCTTATTACATGCTCCATTCTGGCTTTTAGAAAGAGCCAAGATAAACATAGAACAAAGCTTTTGCCCATATGGGGTAGCAAATAGTGCCAACTCATTTTCTGTAAGGCTTCTCACAGTGTGGCCAGCATCCCAGAAAAACCAGGTGGAGACTGGGAGAGAATTAATGGATGTCCAGTCCAGGAGCATGTGCAGCTTGAGTAGGGAAGAATTATAAAGGAACATAAAATTAAACTACAGATTCACCTTTAGTGCCTTTTGATCCAAGGAGGTGTGGAAGATGTGCAGAGGGCTGGTTTCTAACTGTTCACACAGGTGAAAGCCCCACCTTAGTCTGACTCTCAGATGGGAAGAAGATGGCACTCATTTCTGTGGGCTTCAGAGGAAGGATTCATCTGCTAGACTCTCTCCAGCATACCACATACTTCAGAGATGGGGCTTCTGCAATTGATCGGTTTTAGCCTCATTAATTAGTCTCATGCCTGCCTCCAGGGACATCAGGTTTATTTAGATAGACTTGAAAAGAGCAGAAATAAAATGTCTTCCAAAATGAAAATTCCATTTGGCCATCTGTGGATGGTTTAGCTTTATTTTCTCAGTGTTCTGACTCTTTCTGCTGATAGCTTTAACATTCTAAAAGAGGACGGCTTTGAAATAATATTCTTGGCCTCTTTAAAGCCCCTATTTGAACCTTCTTTAAAAAGCTGAGTTTCTTTATGAAAGAAAATGGTGTTTAAAGGGTACATCTAAGTATCAAAAATGTGAAGCCGGTGATCATGCAGAATTACTTCCAGACATTGAGACAATTATATATTATGAAAAATTATTTTGATCTTCAAGACAAAAACATTAACAACCAAATCCTACAGTTTTCCAAGCTTTTAATATTAAGATGTAGAAAAGTTCTTTGGTTTCTGAGAAGATATTTCTCATAAAAAATGCTTAATGCTTCCTTGCACATTCATCTTCACATGTGCCTCCTTTTTCTTTATTCTGTTACTTTCCCTATTCTTTGGGAAAGAGGGCTCTCCACTACATTTATCACAAGAAATGTAAACTTGTTATGGATATGGAGCAATGCCTTCCTGAAGTTAGCTTTTTTTAAAAATTGTAAACCATATAGAAAATCTGATATTAACCACAAACCTTTCTCTCTTGGTGTTCATTTAGATTTTGAGCATTTCCTGTGAAACAGCCAGCCCTCAAGTACTCCTGAGAGCAATGCTGAGCAGAGCCAAGGAAAAAGCCATCTCAGCTGTGGAGATATGTCACCTCCTGTGCGGCATCCACAGATCTTTCCCAGGCCTGCAGCCTGTCATGCAAGAGCTAGCATTCGCTGGTGAGAAAAGGGGTGAGGTGGGGGCCTCTCGGGCCCCCAGGTGGTTTCCTTGTTGGAGAGAAGAGGCAGCAGGTCATAGGAGTTAATTTATTGCTACCTTATTTATTTTATATGCTTTCAGTACTTAGAATAGTCACAAACATAGACATAAAATGATGCTCTTTATGTAAATCAGAAAGTAAAGATGGTAGTGATAATGCTTCAGAGTTTTATGAGGGTCTCAAGTAGTCTACATTCTCCTCTTAAGAAGAAAAGTTAGAAAGCAAAGTAGACACAGAGAATTCCCAGAGCCATGAGATTTCTCTCCTCTGCAGGTTTTCTTACTCAGGAAAATGGAGAGAAGGAAAGATGGAAGGTAAGTAATAAATTTCACCTTGAAGCCAACAACAAAGCAGATGAAAAGGCAGCTGAGCCCGCTGAGGAAGACTGCCAGTCTGGAAAACAGAAAGATCAAGGAGAGACCAGTTCCTTGCCAGAACAACAAGAGAAGGATGCTTCTGCCTCCCCAGACTCTGCCAAGAAGAGCTTCATCTGTAAGGCCTGTGACAAAAGCTTCCATTTCTACTGCCGCCTAAAGGTGCACATGAAGCGCTGCCGGGTGGCCAGGAGCAAACAGGTGCAGTGTAAGGAGTGTAACGAGACCAAGGATTCTAAGAAAGAGCTGGAGAAACATCAGCTGGAGGCCCATGGTGCAGGTGGAGAGCCTGAGGTCCCCAAGAAGAAGAAAAAGAGGCTTCCAGTGACATGTGATCTCTGTGGAAGAGAATTTGCTCATGCCTCAGGTACTTTCAAGAAGGCAAAGTAGTCGAGGATAATTCTGGATATTGTAATTTGGATTCCAGGCCTGGCCTCTAGTTTTTTGCAGTAAGAGCCGTGGATGGTTTAGAAATTAGAGCCATTTCCTACAGAGGCAGGGTAATGTTTGGAGAAGAGCATGAGCTTTGGGATCAGCTCTTTGAACTTTAATTTCTCATCTGTTAACCATCTACTTTTTCAGATTATAGAGATAATAGATAATCTTCTATTTAAGATAATAGAGCTGAACACCTCGTACAGTGCCTACAGTAGAGTTAGTACTCAGTGAATCGTGGCCGTTAGCATTCACAACGATAACCAGCTCCTTAATAACTGACTCTTAGGCCTCCATGCATCATCTGTTTCTTGATAATGAACAAGAGTCATGGAGGCCATGGGATGCAGAGTCAGAATTATTTTCTCTTGCCCCAGATGTTGGATAAACCTAACGAAACATAAAAGTTGAGTTTTGTTTTACCCTTTTGGGGTGACTGGGTCCTCTTTAAGAGAGAGAGAGATTGGATGGGAAAGGTAAACCCCAGATACTTCATACCTAATTAAACCATGAATGGGACCGAGGTGACTTTTGGGGCAGATGGGCAGCATGGGTATGAGATGAGCAGCTATGTGAAGTCAGAGCGAGCATAGCCCAGCGTCCTGTGGTTCATACTGTGCTTCCTCTTGAGGCCTGGACTGAGACAGTGCTATGTGATGTATCCTCATGCTGGCTCCATGACACTGATTACGAGTATCTCTCTGGTCCCTGGCATGGCTTCCCTAGGCATGCAGTACCACAAACTGACTGAGCACTTTGACGAGAAGCCTTTCTCCTGTGAAGAGTGTGGGGCAAAGTTTGCAGCCAATTCTACCCTGAAGAACCACCTTCGCCTTCACACTGGGGACCGCCCGTTCATGTGCAAGCACTGCCTCATGACCTTCACCCAGGCCTCCGCCCTGGCTTACCACACCAAGAAGAAGCACTCAGAAGGTAAGGCATGGGGAATTTCTTCATTTCTCCTGCAGCCTTTAACCGCGTGAGCTGCCTAAAACCCCACTTGGAATCAGTCATGGTATATGTATCTCAAGAGGATTAAAAACAAAACAGAACGTAATAAGGTCTCTAGGCACACAGATGACTAGCAATACGCTTGTGCACAGGCATGTAAAATGCTATGGTGAGAATTTCTGAAGAGAGACTTGAGTAACATAGTGTTACGACCTTATAGTTATAGAATTTACATAAAGCCAGGAATTCCTTGGACTTTGAGGTGGAGTTTAAGCATGAGAAGCACCTTGGTTGAGCACCTCCTGTGGATTGGGCAGTGGCAGGTGCCGAGAGACTAAGCTGGAATTCCCGTGTTCACAGCGCTGATGGTCTCGAGTGTCTGGTGTAGACACAGTGACAGTGTGGCATCATCAGTGGTGTAATGTGGAATAAGACCAGGGAGTTGGGAAGAATGAAGTAGGGGTTTCTAGTCCAGGGGAGGGAAGGAGCCTTGTCAGGGAAGACTGCTCCGAGGATTCTGTGTATAGTTTGGAGCATTTATGTGTAGGTAATAATGCCATCATCACCTCACCTGGATGTTTTTGTTGCCTCCTAACTGGCTTCCTTCCCTCACCCTTTCTCTGAACAGTGTTCTCAATACACAGACTCAAGTGATCCTTTTGAAACTAAACTATAGTCTACGGCAGTGCCACCCTGAACAAGCCCAATCCCGTCTGATCTTGGAAGCTAAGCAGGGTTGGGCCTGGTTAGTACTTGGATGGGAGACCACCTAGGAAGAACAGGTGCTATAGGCGTAAAAAAGTAAAAAAATAAGGGATTGTAAGCTGACAAGGTCCTTGCAACCTGTAAGGTCAATCAAGGGTTGTCTCGCCAAAAAAAGAAAAAGAAACTATATCCTGTCGCTTCTCTGCTCAAAACCCTACAAAGGCTTGTCACCTGTAAAACTGAAGGCCTTAGCAGACCCTCGTGATCAAGTTCCTTGTGATCAAGTCCCCTGATGATCTCTGACCATCTCTGACTTCCCGCCCCTCAGCCGCTCTGCTCTACCCACTGCAGCCTCCTGGCGAGGCCTCCGACTTGCAGTTCCCTGCCACGGGACCCGTGTCCTCGCCCTCCCCTCTGCTCGGAATGCTTTCCCTTCAGACCCCTCCGTGCTTCACTTCCTCACCTCTTCAAGTGTGCTCACACTCCCTCTCCTGCACGAGTCCTCTCCTGACCACCCTGTATAAAATCTCAGCCACCCAGTCCCAGTCCCCTGCCTCAGTTTCCTCCATAGTGGTTATCATGATATATTATCTACCTATTATTTGGTAGTCCCCCGCCCCCCGTTGGAATGCAAGCTTCATGAGAGTAGAGCTGTTTGTCTTTTTTTTTTTCCCATCTGTGGAACTCAGAAGAGTACTTAGCAATAGTAGGCCCTCAGTAAACATTTACTGATTAAATGAGTTTCTCGAGCCCTATCCTAGGCACTGAGGATAGTGTAACTATACACGCCCTGCTCTCATGGAGCTTACGTCCCAACGGGTACAATAGACCCTAAAATAATGAATGTGGAATATAAACTCAGATTGTGCTCTTGCTATAAAGAAAAATAAAGCAGGGTAACCAGCAAGAGAATGACAGGGTTGGGGGTGGGGCACTATGTTATATCAGAGAAGGTCTCTGAGAGATGAGATTTGAGTAGAAACCTGAAGACGTGGGAGATGGGACCAGAGGAAGCTCTAAGAGGAAAGCACCCTAAGTGCAGAATGAACCTGAGCTGTTTGAGAGACCAGAAAAAACTAAAAGGGGCCAAAGCAGGGTAAATGAGGGAAGGGTTTTGAGAGATGAAGTCACAGAGGACACCAAAGGCCACATCTTGCAGAGTCTTATAAGCCAAAGTAGGACTTCAATTCTTATGTGAACTGTGCTAGTTTCTATGGCTGCTGTAAAAAATTACCATAAATAGTGGCTTAAAACAACACAATATATTATCTTACTGCTTTGGAAGTTAAAAGTCCAAAATGGGTCTTACGAGGCGAAAACCAGTTTTGGCAGTGTGTGCGCCTTCTGGAGGCTCATCCCTTGCCTTTCCCAACTCGTAGAGGTTGCCCGCGCTCCTTGGCCCACAGCGGCTCCACTCCTGCCTCTGCATCTGTCATCACGCCTCCTCCTTTGACTCTTCTTTCTCATCTCAGCATCCTTAGCTTAATCTCATCTACAAAGTCCCTTTGCCACATAAGGTAACAATATTCACAAGTTTCAGGGGATGTGACATGGACATCTTTGGGGCCATTATTCTGGCTACCACAGGAAGCTATAGGAAAGATTTGAGCCAAGGAGTGATAGGATCTGATTTACATTTTTTAAAGTTAATTCTGTCCACTCCGGACAATGGATTATAGGTAATAAGGCAAGACTATAGTATAAACAGAGAGACAGGAGGCATTGCAAGTAGTCTAGTGTAGAGGTTGACAGAACTGTCAACTAGAGTTGTGCTGGGCGGGGTGTGAAAAATGGTTATGTTCGGGTCTATATTGTTGAAAGTGGAAGTAACAGGACTGCTGATGGGTTCTGGATGAGGGATGTGAGGGAGAAGAGAATTAAGGATGGCTGTGGAGTTTTTGGCGTGAGCAACTGGGTGAACGATGCTGCCCGAAGTGGGGAAAATTGGAGCGAGAGGATAGGTAGAGAATCTGGAGCTCCGTTTTGGATATGATAAATTTAAGATGCCTATTGGACCTCCAGGTAGAGAAGGAGAGTAATAGGCAGTTGGATATAGAAGTCTGGCGTTCTGGGGAAAGCTGGGAGCTGGAGACATAAATGTGGGTACTTGTAGTGTGCAGATGGGATACAAGGCTCTGAGATAAGATCATCTAGAAAGCGAGGATTCAGAAGAGGGCCAAGGACTAAGTCTGGGGCTTCTCAATAACATTAACTCTTGACTTAAGAAGCCCTTTTTTTCTAACAGAATCTTATTTCAAAGCCAACTATGTAAAAACGAAAATGAGGTTGACTGCCGTAGTTTAAGTAGGCCGTAGGACTTGGGAGGTCTGGGCCCTCGCCTCACTGATTTCCCTGCTTTTCTTTTGGTCCATAAGGGAACTTGGAGGTACAGTTGGTGTAGCGTTTTTTACAAGTGCCAGTTTCCCAGACTTGCCCTTTACCATATTTTCTAACAGTCTCTGTCAGTCTGGTCATTATATTCTCATCATGTGAATGAGAAAATAGAGAAGCCAAGTGGTTCGTAATAACTGTAGAGAGTCACTGGGGGAAGGCTTTCGTTTTTCTCTAATCCATGTCTCTCGCCTTTATGTGCAGTTGCAGTTCTGCACTGAATGAATATGTTTCCAGGGCTCCAGACTGGGGTGTTTCTGGGCACAAGGGTATCTCTGTTTCCTGGGAGTGGAATGAGCTCTTCCATTCTTGTGGTGTCCTGGTTAACAGATGGGTAATCTTGCGTGATAAGAACTCTGTCCTTATTGCTCAGGGTAGGGAGACCACACTGACACCCTGTCTGTTTAATCAGCTGTGTTTGTGAGGTATCGTCTGATAGGATGGCTCACATCTCTCACTCAGTGTATTACAAATTGCCTGATGTTTTACTGTTATGTTGCAAATTGTATTTCCAGGCCTTAGAGTGTGATTTTCTTTAGGAGTGCCATAAATGTTTAGTGCTGGCTCTAATAAACTCATGTATATTTCCAGGAAAAATGTATGCATGCCAGTACTGTGATGCTGTGTTTGCCCAGTCCATCGAGCTGTCCCGCCATGTGAGGACCCATACCGGGGACAAGCCATATGTCTGCAGGGACTGTGGCAAGGGCTTCCGACAAGCCAATGGCCTCTCCATCCACCTGCACACCTTTCACAGTATGTACTGAGGTTTTGGATGTCGGGCACTCAGCACCAGGCCTGGCCCTGAGAAGACTTGTAACAATCACAACCGAATTGTCACTTCACCAGAGCTGGGCCCCATTCACCGCCTTCCCCTCACGGTTCTGCTAAACCTAAAGTCCCTCATTTCTATTTCAAGAGAAATCCCATTTCAACATGTCATTGTACGATGCCTATTTCTCTGTCCAGACTACTATTTTGTCTTCCTCTTTAGCTCACCTGGCCCTGTTTGGCTGAAGGAGGCAAATTATGTTTGAAGGAAAGAGCCTCTGTAACAGACAGGCTCGCTGAGCTCCAGAATATTCTCATTAGTCTATTGAGCTTCTGTTTTCTACTCGTGCCCTCCTTCCCCGCTCTATCTTATGGTCATACCCGCCTTCTCCCAGAGGAGCCACCTGGACACTCTCTGAGTTAATCCATCGTAAGTGGTCCCTGGTCACACTCCCTTAAAAGCCTTCTGCCAAGATTCTCTTACAAATGTCATTGTATTCACTCAGTTAATGGGGTCTGCCCCCATCTTTCTCCCCTTCTACTAGAACTGATACAGACAAAAATACACTTCTACTGAACACACACGCACAAGAAGGAAGAGGAACTTCGTGATTCCCCAGTACATCATCAGGAGCTGGCCATGTGACACCTGGCTGGCCACCTCACATTTTCAGCAGCTGCTGTTGCTGCAGCAGGAGCACAGCACAGCAGGGGGTTAAGAGCTTGGACTCTGAAATCACACAGGCCCGGATTTGCGTCTTGACCTTGCCATTTACTTCCTTGAGACCTTAAACAAATTCCTTTACCTACCCTAAGCCTCTTAGGCCTCTTCTGTAAACTTAAAGGAAATAATCACGCCAGCACCTTGGATCGTTGTGAACATGAAGTGAGCTATCACATGTAAAGCATGAAGCTCCATATCTGACACACAAAAAAATGCTCAATAAATGCCAGAAAGTGTGACAAGAACAACCCCTTCGGGTGTCATTTTCCAGCATCAAACCCTGTCTTTCTTGCATGCCATGCACCATGCACACCCTTCTTCCTTCCTCCTCTCCCCACGCCTGTTCCCCATACACCAGTTTCTACGTTTTGGCAAAGGCAGTGCCTGCGCTTCATGTCAGCGCATTCAAATTTCCCACCAGCCAGCTGGCAAAGGACTTTGCCAGTGCTCCTGTGTGCCTAGCACATGGCTGGACACTGGGCAATGCAGAAAGAATATAAAGTGCCACCCTCTCCACCCTGCAAGGAGTTTACAAGATTGTCCAAAAAAATTCCATTGCAGTAGACTTCCAGATGAGTGAGATCGGCTTGGATCCAGTGCCTCCATTTTGATATCCTCTCGACCCTTTTAAATGACATTCTGCTTTAGTCTCCTTTTCCCAGTAGCTTTATATAGAAGTCAGGAATGGGAAGACATCAGTTTTCACAATGGAGAGGACCCGAAACATTTTGCCATGACTTAGAGCAGGGGCCCCCATTCCCCAGGCCGTGGACCTGTACTGGTCCGTGGCCTGTTAGGAACCAGGCCACACAGCAGGAGGTGAACAGCTTGCGAGGGAGCAGAGCTTCATCTGTATTTGCAGCCGCTCCCTAGAGCTAACATCACCGCCTCAGCTCCACCTCAGATCATCAGGCATTAGATTCTCCTAGGAGCACCAGTCCTGGTGCCAAAAAGGTCGGGAACCACTGCCTTAGGGTATATCGTTGACAGCAGGCCCAGCATCCAAGTCCCTCTCTGACTTCCTTACCTGTTTCATAGGAGCCCATCACTGCTTATGGAGAACTACTTCATAGTATCTGAAAAGACAGTGTAAAAACCAAGATTTTAAGAGCTCATGTCCACAGGGAAACTAGTTAATGATACCGAGTACTGCTGCATGTCAGAATTCCTGATTAATCTGAATCACTGCACATATAAGATTGGCTCATGGGCTGTACCTTTCTTGTGGGCAAAGGGTTTTATTATTAAAACATTTTGCTTTCTGTTGTTTTCAGAAAGACTGAAGTTCCCTGCCATAGGGATGGCAAATATATTCTTCATCAGTGCTAGTTCTTATTTTTGAGATCCCACTGAAGAATTGGCTCATCCAATTAAGCATGTAGCTCAGAGAATGGCCTTGGGAGTGAAAGCTGGGATTGTGACCTACTTCAGCCATTTCCTGCTTGTGTTCTTGGGCACGCCACCAGCCTTGATTTTCCTCATCTATAAAATAGGACTGGTAGTAGAACCTATTCATAGGACTATTGGAAGGACTAAGTGGGTTAATAAATATGAGGCACTTAGAAGGTGCCTGTCATATGGCACTCTTTAAACATTACCTATGAAAGTATTTTTATTATTGAATCTAAAGTGGGATGCAGGGAGGCATTCCTCCTGTCATTCGTATGACTGACAACAAAAGAAGTAGTGGTACTCTGGGGAATGTGTTGGAAATCTCTATAGAGAATTGGAAAACAAAATGCCCACTGCAAGCAAGGGAAGAGGAAGAGCAAGAGCGATACACCCTGTAAAGTAAAATGGAATTTAACGTGTAGATGTAAAATGCGGAATTGAGGTGAACTATTTGACACTGCCGAAGTGATTAATTTAGAAGCCTCGGAGGAGTCCCACCTCCTAGGATGAAGGCAGGGGGTAGTCAGGTGATCGCTGCACTGACTTCTGGTCTTTGAAGTCTGTGACCTTATATGACCTCTAAATAGAATCTTGTATATGGAGCTGCACACAACAGCCCACACCTCACTGCTGCCTGTGTTGTTTTTTTTTCCCTCCACCCCTTCCTCTCATGGATGTCCCTCATGGAACCAGACATAGAAGATCCCTATGACTGCAAGAAATGCCGGATGAGCTTCCCCACACTGCAGGATCACCGCAAGCACATCCACGAGGTGCACTCCAAGGAGTACCACCCCTGCCCCACGTGCGGGAAGATCTTCAGCGCCCCTTCCATGCTGGAGCGGCACATGGTGACCCACGTTGGAGGCAAGCCCTTCAGCTGCGGGATCTGCAACAAGGCCTACCAGGTGACCTCAGCTTCCCCTGGGAGCCCTTTCCCTGTCCCTGACCCACTCTCCCTTTGGTCTTCCTTGATTCCCATTTTGTGTCTTGCGGAGCACATCTTGTCTCCAGGATATGATGATTTGGCCAATTCTCGTGAAGAATGCAGCTTGTAATAATTCAGATTCTCCGGGTGCCCTGGCCAGTCAGGCAGTGGGGGAGCTTAATTGGATCAGAGTTCTCACGCCTCTGAACTGATGCTGCTGGCCCCCTTGGGTGCTTACATTCCTTAGAACCTACTGACCCCATGTGTCAAAGGACATGAGAATAACAATAGGATGTGTAACACTGCCTGGAATTATCTTGTTTAGTACAATTTTTTTTATTTTTTATTTTGACTCCCAGAGAAGGGCTCTGCTTTTTTACCTTAGAATTTGAAATGTATTTAAAGTGAAACTGCATATAGAACTAAAAAAAAAAAATCACATCTGTGAGAAACTCTAAGCCCACAGAGAAAAGAATGGTCTTTGCTGGCCTCTGTAGATTTGGGTATAGAGGAGGAGCCAGCAGTTAATTTCAGTTTAACAAAAATTGAGAATTAACTTTGTGCCAAAACTTGTGTTGTAAGGTTACTGTTACAGAACTGAGACCTGGGCTTGGTCTCTAGGAAACCGTAGAATTGTCGGGAGAGTATCCCGATGCTTCTCTGAACCCAGGAGGGAGGGGGACACTTGCTTATGGAATAGGGACATTGTGCACCTCGGTTCCTCATGTTTCTCTGCCGCACCCCTGGGCCTCGGGGAAGCAGTGAGGTTGATACAGCTCGGTGGTGAAAAACAGATGCTCTAGTCATTTGGAAGGTCAGGATTTGAATCCTGGTCCTACTATTTACTAATCGTGTGACCCTGGGCATATCATCTAACCTTTATGTCTCAGCTTCTGTCTCACTGGGAAGATTCTAACTCCTCCCTCACAGGCTTGTTGTGAGGAGCGAGTTTCTCTGCTGAGCCCTGCTTGTTAGCAGCCTCTCAGGAGACACCAGGTATCTTATTCCCACAGACACTAGCCTCCCTCACATCAGCTTGCTGGAACATTGTATGACCTAACACTTACCAAATTCCTTGCAGCAATTGTCTGGTTTGTGGTACCACAATCGAACCCACCATCCTGATGTGTTTGCTGCTCAGAACCATCGATCTTCAAAGTTCTCGTCACTCCAGTGCAACTCCTGTGACAAAACCTTTTCCAATACCATTGAACATAAGAAGCACATCAAAGCGGAGCATGCAGGTGAAGTTGGGATGCCGTAGACAAGGGAGGGTGAGCTGATGAGTGGTAGTGGCTTGATGACACAGCATCCTGGGTTCTATCCCCAAATCCTGATTTCCAGTGCTAGAGTGTGGTGTGCTGTGGCAATTACTTTTGTTCTGCCCCAGCACACCTGAAGGATGCCACGCTGGTCCATCCGGAACAATAGCTTGAGTGGCAGTGGTACTGAAACTCAGAGACCTAGGGCAGTGTAAGCTCCTACCAGCCCCTGAGTGAGTCATGGGAAAGGTAGCAGTTTTGGTAGCAGATAGGCCTGGGTGCAAATTCTGATTCCAGCACTCATCAGCTGCATGACCTTGGCAAGTGACTTCTCTTTTCTGAGTCTGTTTTCTCTTCACAATGGTCATTATTAATACATACCTTGCAGATAGACTTGGGGATAATCACAATAGCCAGCAATTATGAAGCAGTTCCTGGTTTCAAGGCGCTATACTCTATACTCCACATGTGTTTGTCATTTAATTCTCACCATGACCCTGTTTGCATCCAGGTAGTCTGGATCCAGATCTGGGGTCTTTACCACTAGGTTGTACTAATATATCAATGGGGTAAGGTTCCTGGCAGTCGGTAGATGCTTTTCTGAGTGTTAGCCATCACTCCCACCCCAGCCCTGTTATTCTCCAGACTTAGCCATGTTTTTGTCCTTTCCTCATGTGGTTTGCAGATATGAAGTTCCATGAATGTGACCAGTGTAAGGAGCTCTTCCCCACGCCAGCTTTGCTGCAGGTTCACATCAAGTGCCAGCATTCAGGTCAGTGCCCGCAGAGATGCTGTTGAGCTGCACTGCCCAGTGTGAATCTCCTCTCCACCACTCACAGCCCCACAACAACCCAGGCTAAGTAACTTGTGCCTCAGTGTCCTCATCTATGAAATGGGAACAATTGCAGTTCCTACCTCATCGGGTAACTGAGAATTGAATATGCTAGTAAACAGAAAACACTTAGCACCTGGCATCAGTAAGCATCCCTAAGCATTACCCACGATTATCACTGCTGCTGCTGTATTTCATCAAGTCTAAAATGCCAGTTATAAAATACAGCTTTTAATGAACCATTAAGAAAGAAAAATTACTGCCAATTAAACTATGCTTTCTTATCACTTAGAATTTATAGGTTATTCTAAGTGCTGCTTTGGACTTAATTTGACACAGCTTTTTATGCACTCCTGTGCACATACATTAAAAGGAATACAGAAGAAATAAATATTAAGGTAAGAATCCAGCTTCTCAGAGCAGCTTTCGATTTAGATTGTCAACACATGTGTTGTCCTACATGGTGTTGTCCTCTGCCATCAAGAGCACGGGTGATGGAGCACATAACGAGGCCGCTGGTTTTAGTCTCAAGCACCATATGAAACTAGTCCACTTTTAATTCCTGTTTGGGGAATGTCCAAATGTTCCGAACATCCACGCCTCGTCTCGTCTCTCCTAAACCTTTGGGTCTCTGTCCATTAATGGTGTGCACTGCTCCCGTCTTAGGCGTTTCCTTCCACGCCACGGACACGTTCTGCAGGCCTCGATGCTGCCGGACTCCACCAGGTGTCGGTGCTCACACGTGCACGGTCATTGACGATTATCCCCAAATGGCCGCAGCAGTCGTAAGATGTCGTTGAATCCATTTCAGAGACTTTAAAATGTACTTCTTAGAACTGATGAAAATGCAGTGTCATCAGCATCATTATCTACAGTCGAATGAATACCAGGCTTCAGCAGAGGCAGATGTAGCCTGAATCCAGTGCTCCTGAAGCCGTGGCTTCAGGGAAGCCTGGGTCCCCCAGAACCTGGATCTGCCTTTAGGCCTTTGGGCCCCAGTCCTCGTTGCTCCTTCCTGTTCCCACTCCCTACTCTTGCTTCTCTCTGTCGTCCCCCCACAGCCCATCCCTTCTGTCTCTCCTCCTCCAGGGTCACAGCCATTCAGGTGCCTGTACTGCGCGGCCACTTTCCGCTTCCCTGGAGCACTGCAGCACCACGTCACCACGGAGCACTTCAAGCAGTCGGAGAGCACCTTCCCCTGTGAGCTCTGCGGGGAGCTCTTCACCTCCCAGGCCCAGCTGGAGGGCCACTTGGAAGCCGAACACCCAAAGGTGACAGGCAGTGAAACCCAAGCAGCATCTTCGCAGATGGTGCAGGTGACTTAGGGGCCACCAGACACGAGGGGGCTGTCACGGGCTTCCTAAGGCTTTTCTAAACGCAGCTGTCACTACCCCAGCCTTTTCCTCTGCAGCTCTCAGAGGGCTTGTCAGCAATGCTTTTATCAGCAGGAGGACCTGTAAGAGTCTCTCTGGACCACTTACCACGCAGAACAGGAAAGACTAGTGTCCTGGTGGCCACATGCGAGATGGTCCCTGGGTAGTCGGAGCTTAGAACAAGAATTTCCAAAAGCTGAATGACCTTGGCTTCTCCTCCCAGTTCACACACTTCCCCACCTCCTGTGAGAGTTACGGGAAAGCTCAGAGAAGGGTGGACGGCCTTTTGTTGAGGACACTTTCATTTGAAACACTTGAATTGCTCCTCCAGGCTGGGCACAGGACACGTGTAGACATGTCGGGCCTCTGCCTTTACTGGGATGGAAAGCCGGTTCTCCTGATGCTTCAAGGCTAAGCTTGCTCCAGCCTTGTGTCTCTCTGTGTCTCTCGTCCTCTTTACTGCTCTTCCTGTCCTCTGCAGAGAGGGTGGGCGAAGAAGGAAAAGCAGCGCCCTTCTGTTGATTGGCAGTGATTTGTGAGCGGACTGGAGAGGAACTCCAGACTGATTGTGTGTCCCACTGTCCAGCCTCCTGGAGCAGTCCTTTATAAACCACGTTCTCCAGCCTTGTGGGGAGCAGAGGGCAAGTCAGGCGGGTGGGCCTCTGGGCGATACTCTTGCTGCCATATCAAGCAAAGTGGCTCTGCTTTGAGCTTTTTCATATATTCAGATTCTTGGTAAGATGTTCTTTGCAGGGAAAAAGATTCCATTGCTAAAAGAAAGAAAACGTGCTTTGGAAACTACTCTCCTCGATGATTTTTGATGGAACATCACAGTTGGTCTCTTTACTCCCGGCAGCGCGGAGACGTGGCTGAGCTTGGCTTCCCCGCTGCTGCCTGCACACATCTAGTGTTCTTCTCCCTATTCCTGGCCGGTTCTCAAGAGCCAGGGTGCCTGTGCCCTCTGCGGGCTCTCTGGTTTGAAAATATCGGGGACATCAAGCTGCCCTGATATCCACAGGTCAGAAGCATCAACTTAGAGGTTCAGGCAGGAACTGGGTGGATTTACCCACTGAGATATGAAGGTCATCTTTAACGGATGATGCAGATATGACAGGTGTGTATGGCCTGTGAAGGAGAGGAGGTGCCTGCCTTGCCGCCCTGCAGATATGACAGGTGTGTATGGCCTGTGAAGGAGAGAAGGAGGTGCCTGCCTTGCCGCCCTAGTGAGCCAAACGAGTGAGTTGACAGAAGCCACATTTCGTCTTCCTGTTCTTCCTCCTATAACCATTAGCTCTGTGGCCATGTAGCCACCAGGGAAGTTCTTAGCCTGATCAAGGTCCAGAGATGCCATCTTTGGCAAGGGGAGGCTTCTGCTAAATCATTCCAGTTTCCATGGTTCATGCGTGAGAATAACCACCTTCCGTAGCATTCCTTTCACATGGCACTTACCTCTGCAGTGTTGTCCTCGAGACAGGAAAACCCAGTGTGAGAAACTGCGCCAGTGCTCGCTGATGTAATCATAGAGTCCAGGCACCCTGAGACGGCATACTGAGCTAAATTACAGCAATTTAGCACACAGAGTTATTTAAATTGTTTGTCTGCCTTCTCTTTTGCATCACTGGTGTGTTAGATTTGCCTCTTCCCATTAGGCACATGTAATTGCTCTCCTCAGGTGAAAACATAAATACCATCATTACAGCATGAGATGAAAACCATGTAAATTCTGGGGAGCTAAGTGTGGACACTGCCCAGAGCAGCCTCACGGTCTTTCCCTTTCAGGTGATCCAAACCCCAGAGCCGGCAGCCTCAACGGAGCAGGTGATCACTTTGGAGGAGACACAGCTCGCTGGTTCACAGGTGTTCGTGACCTTGCCAGATTCACAGACATCTCAGACCAGCTCTGAGCTCGTGGCGGTGACCGTGGAGGATCTGCTGGATGGCACCGTGACCCTGATCTGTGGTGAGGCCAAGTGAGTGGCTGCCCATCCAGTGGAGGGGTCCTGCGTTTGCAGCAGAGAGAACGCTCCACAGCTCACCCTTTGCCATCCACCCCAGACTACCCTGAGTGGTGAGCATCTTAGTCTTGCACCAACCAAAATGGTCTCACTTGGAAAACAGATGGAAGAAGCGACATTGTTCTCACAGAACCAGCAATGTCCGAGTCGTTAACGCTGACACCACCGCCCTCCATAGCAGGCAGGCCTACTTCCCCAGAGGCCTGCTGCTGTGGCCTCTGTGACACTGGCCATCTCCAAGTAGAGAGAGCTTCAGAAAGTCTGAAAGAGCAGCGAGATGGGAGCTGGGGACCAGGGTAACTGTGTGCTGTGCCGGCAGTTCTCAGTGTGCCGAGTGGCAGAAGTGGGACCGTGACCCACAGACTGGGCCTGCAACACTGCCATTGCCTTCTGGCCATTTAAAAATGAGAGAAAAGCACCAACGGACCATCCAGGGACCTCCAGCCTGAGCACACTTGGCCCTCCCCTCACTTCTGTCATCCTCCCAGCAGCTTTGATCATCCAACCCCCCCACCCCCCATGGTGGCAGTAGGACAGGTAGCAGCGCATTAATGCCCGAAGGCCTCATTTCCGTGCCGAGTCCCACCTCGTCAGTACAGTCAGCCCTTCTGAAAACGAAGCCTTTGGAACGTTTCTGCTGGGAGTGTTCAGTGTGGCCATCCCGCTAAAAAGACACTCCCTGCCTTTCCATGATACTCAACGGTGTTCCGTACCTGAGGCCAGTTCCTGCAGCCTTCCCACATTATCCTCATCCTCTTCCCCTCATCAAAGCCCACAACTTCTACCTGACCAGGAGGCCTTGCCCCCTCCCTCGGAGCATATAATAAAGCTGAAG
This sequence comes from Pteropus alecto, assembly GCF_000325575.1. Lineage (NCBI taxonomy): Eukaryota > Metazoa > Chordata > Mammalia > Chiroptera > Pteropodidae > Pteropus > Pteropus alecto. The sequence continues at coordinate 11,962,891 of NW_006443568.1, read as the reverse complement.
AACCCGCGCCAGATGGAGTAGTGCTCTGACTGCCCCTGGCTCTGTCTCCTGCCACCGTCGTCCAGGCCAGTGCGTGGCCTGCTGTCTGAGCTCTTGCAGACTGCCACCGCTACTGCAGGTCAGTGATCCTTTGGAGTCTGAATTTCACAAAGCTTTTTTATCTTCAATTCCTAACATATAATCTGATAATTAATGGTTTGTGGAATCCATTATGAAGTGCAATTAGATGGACGTAGGTTCCTGCCGTTTGAAGGGAATGACTAGCATTTATCTTCCTTTCCTTGAAGCCTGGTAAGTGCAGCGTTTACATGCTGGCAGGGCTTCCTGCCACATTGCGTGGCTTCACCCCCTGCGGAAGGTAGTGTCCAGTGTGATCACTGGTTCTCACGCTGTATAGGCAGGCAGAAGACTAGCTCACCCCTTTTCTCCAAGTACGTCCCCAGGTACAGGCAGGATTGGGGGGTCGATTTTGGTCATGGTCTGGACTTTTATTGCCACACACTGCTACAAGGGCAGAAGGTGGGTCCTTAGTACTGGCTGGTATGCTTGCTGGCCGGCCCTCCAGCTCTGTGTAATCAGCGAGTTCCAGCTTGAGCCAGCTTACCCAGGTGGCCACTCCTTCTTCCAGTGTGTCCTCATTTTGATATGCAAATCACTTGAGCTTGTCAGCTCAGGGATCTTTGTTCTGAAGTAAATGAAGTTTTCAAAGGCATGTCAGCCTCAGAAGCCAAAAACTGACCAGAAGATGGTGCTCAAACCTTTAAGACTTCGCCTCCACACGAAGCCCTCACTTCTTGTGCCAAGGCTGCCTCTCTGTCTTAAGGCTTTTCAGTCCTGGGAGCTGTCAGACCAGGAGAGCTCTTGATCTGCACGTGGTGAACTGGAGCTGGATCTCCCCCGACAGTAGATGAAACCTGCCGAAAGAGAGTGGAGTGGCCTGTGCTCACAGGGCCTTGAGGCCAAGCCCAGCAGATGAGAATGTAGCTCCTCAAGAGCCATGGCTGTGGCTGGAAACTGCAGTGTCATCAAAACTTCTAACAGCCAAAACACAAAATAAATAAAAAATTAACTGTCGAGGGCCCATAGGGGAAAGTGATTTTTCTTTTTAAAGTCTTCTGAATAAAGAAAGCTCTAAGTTTTAAATCCAAGTTTCAGATCCTTTCAAGTACTAAGAAACCCTCTCTCAGGTTTCTGACGGACCCAGATTGTGACATGACACGCGTTTTCTTCAGACTCACCAGTCTAGCAGCTCTGCTGTGCTCAGAGCAAACGGAAGTCGAACTTGCTGCTGGGTAGACTCTTGCCCATGGCCCACTCGTCATAGGGCGTGAACCCTGTGCTCATTCCAGTCAGGAATGAGGGAAGGTCCATCTTGAATTTAGTCTTTCCTCTGAGTGGACCTTTGAAATTTGCTACATTGGCGATGATCTTACAGTGTTACTCTCTAGAGACTCCCAAGTGTGGATTTTATTGTAGGAAGACTTTTTCTAGCTCTACTTGGCCATTTTTTTCTTTTCTCCCACTTCTGCCCAAGAGACCTTCTGAACTGCTGCCACAGAAGACATTGTCATCATGGCCTCCTGAGTCCGCATCACTTGCTTCAGTATGGCAGTGGTGTTCTCTTAGCTTCGTTGCCATGGCGGCTGTCCTGTAGCCTCTAGGCTGAACCCTAGGGCACTACGGTGATATGGAGGAGTCTCTGGGCTTCTCAGAATACTTAACTCTGTTCAGTGAGACCCCAAACCTCAGCTCCCAGAGCTCATGAAACAGCTGGTGAGGTGGGAATGGCAGGCAGATTCCACGCTGGAGTCTAGTTCTTTGTGAGTGATGGCAGTCACGTATGGAACAGGACTCGCCCTTCCCAGGTAAGTAAGAGAGCAAATAGATGATTGACGAGCAAGCATTGCCATAGGAGGATGGGACTGTCCGAGTACATGAGCAGAATCTGGGACCAGCAGGGCAGCACAGGGCCAGAGACGAAGGTCTCGTTTGTTTTATAAAGCCCATCTCTTCTCTCTCAGAAGCTTTATGTTTGGAAAACTTCTAGCCCAGCGCATACTGCAGTCTGCAGTATGGATTCTGGGTTCCCCCGGCGATTCCAGTCTCTGACTCGCCCCTCCCACTGACCACAGAACACAAATCACCCTCATCCCCCAGGGAAGAGCTCTGGTAGGCTGGAGGCTGAAATGAGATCGAGTCCAACTGGGATGAATGGGGCGAATGTCACCTAATGGTCCAAATCAGGAGATGAGGTGGGCCCTAAGACTTTCTCCTTCACCCCAGGTGATGTTGCTGATGACTTATTAATGAGGTAGGAGGGATGTGCCTTTAAATCTCACGTGCCTAAGGTCTATGAATTGACTAAGGGATGGAAGAAGCTGCTCACCTTACGTCGAATGGTTCTTACAAGCAATATTTCTTTTAAATTGGGGCTATAAAGTTGGGCAGTGATAGGAAAAATGCTGGCATGTTTTAATCAGTCCTCCCAAAGGAAGAATTCAGCGGCCCAGCCCTACTCAGCTTCTCCCAGGTATTCCAGGGACACTCAGGAGGGAGAGAGAAAATGGGAGTAAGAGGAAGACTTGGGGTTGAAGGGAATGTGAAGGCAAATTGGTAATTGTTGCCATGGAAAACACTGGGGCTGGTAGGACTTGGGCCAGAAGCTCAGGAAACTCACCTATGACTCGACTTGTAACTAAGAGAAGCTGTCTGTACTTTGGGGATTATGTTGCTGAGAAAAAAGTATCCCCTGGGCTAACCGAATTTAGATCTCTTCCAAATCACAGAAATGGTTATCGTTTCCCTTGCCTGGGCCAGCCTCTCCTGCTACCGCCCGTGGTCAGGACAACTAGCCAGCACACGATGCTGTATAAATTGGATTACAAAACATTATTTGTGTCCACCTTGCACTATTCTATATAAATAAAATATGTACTTTGAAAAAAAATGATTTTGTGTGAGTTTCAAATGGACTGTGATGAAACAGACCTGTTTTCTTTTTGGCTCTGGGCAGCTGTTGAACAGGCCTCGTAGGCCTGGTTTCCTAGGAACTATTGTGTATCTTCAGGCCGTGTAGCATGGAGGGGGTAAGGGGCGCTCTCCTGTCCTATGGGAGTCTGGTTTCCTGAACCCTCTTTCCCAGGGAGCAAGTGCGGTGCAGTGTTGCAGAGACAGGCTTTGGTGTCAGACTTGGGCACGTCCCAGCTATGCCACGTTCTGACTGTGTGACCTCAGGTGGGATACTTAGCCTCTCCGAGCTCCCTCTTCCAACACCCATCTGTAAATGGGGGAAATTATTATGTTTACTTCACAGAAGTATACAAATTAAAAGCCTGGGTTTAATGAATTGTTGAAAATTTTAGTTAAGTCCTTCACATACAGGTCAGCTGTTCTCTGCAGTTTCTGGCACTGAGGAATGTTCATTCCTGCACCTTTACGTGTCTCTCTTCTTCCAATCTCTCTGAATCCTTAGGGATCCCTATAACACCCACCAGTTTTCATTTATCTCTTAAATCTCAACTGCCCTAAAAGCATAAAGTGCTGAGCAGATAACTATAAAATAAGCAGAAATCTTTTGTGGTGAACAGCTGAAAATGTCACGTTGCTGGCAGCCAACAAGGAAACAAGAGGCAGACGCAGACTATACATAATTTCTGCAGTCAGAATCCAGCGTTTACACTGGCAAGCGGGGGTGGCATCCTGCAGCCCTCTAAGCTCAGGTCAGCACTGAGGGTGGGGAAGGCAGGGTGAGGGGGCCATGTGTGAACTTCACCTGGGACAGTCCTAGGGTCACCTGAAGAGACCCTTGTCCAGCACCCACGGGGCCTTATGAAGGAATGCCCCTCTGCCTAAGCAGTGTCTTTGGAGAGAGAAGCTGGAACTGTCGTATTTAGAGCAGTAACCCTGAGTGTCCCAGGCAGCTGGGGGTGATTGCAGCATACGGCTGGACTCCAGCCATGAAGGTGAACGTGCACAGAGGCGAATGGCTGCTGTGAATCAGGAGCCATTGAGCAGAGGTAGGCAATGGGCTGAGCGATCCCCTGGTGATCCAGTTACCAGGCCCAGGTCAGGGCCTGGCCCAAACAGGCTAAGCAGCACAGTGGAAAGGACGTGGACTCAGCAGCTTCCCAGCCCACCTCCCACTAGACCATGACCTTGGGCGAGTTGTTCTTAGTGATCAATAGGAGGAAAATTAACATTTGTAAAATGCCTAGCCAGGTGTAGGTGTTCCCTCCATTGATGTTTCAAATACTTGATGAGGGCAGAGGAGGGCAGGAAAGGAGGATGTTTGACATATTCTAAGATAGAAGGCCTGGGATGGACTGCAGGGGTGCCCAACACCAAGGCATATTTACCTCTGGGCTGCACCGCAGTAAAGCAGAGCCTCTGTCGTAGACCAGAACGAATTCAACAGAGAGATTTGGAGCAGAGACTCTCGGTCCCACAGGTAGGAACACATCCAGCGAGAGCATGGGAAATGGAAACTGTGGTGATTCCTGGCCATCCCACCTTGCCTCTTAGACTTTCATATTCATTGTTTATCTTACCTCTATGAGCTCGTGCTCAGGCATGTGTTTGGTGAGGAAAAAAAGAACTTGCTCTAGACCAAGAGTGGTCATCCTTCTTTGGGAAATAACCCAGGACTCAAGGTTTCATGAGAAGAGAGGATCTAGGACATGGGCATAGAAACAGGCGCATTTCCTTCTCGTGTATCTGCCCCATCTTCTCCCCTGTCCCCATTGCTGCCAGATCATTGGTCCGGTGTCCACTGAGACACTTGTATCTCCGCATTCTCAGAACCAGACAGTGCGGTCGGGGCGCTTAGATGCTGCTGCTGCTCGGCCGGTACCAGGCAGTGCTCCTCACTCACCTTCATGGCCATTCAGGGAGAACCCAACTTCATCTCACCCCTGCCAGCAAGGCTTCTCCCCAAGGTACCTGTGGGCTGGTCCATCAGAACATCCTCCTTTCTTGTCCTCCAAGGGGAGATTAGCAGGAGGCTAAGAGTGGCCAGCCCGGCCGGAGCTCCCAGCTGCTCTGATCAAACACCACTCCTGCCGGCTCTTCTTGCACTGGTTCCCCCAGCGCAGGCCAGAAACAGCTGATCAAACACATCAGGACAAGGTCAGCCCAGGGACCCACAGTCCCCTTCAGGGGAGATTTCATAGACCTGCCATCAGGAGGGACTGATAAGAATGGGCAGGGGGTGGAAAAGAGGGCCCGTGGAGCTGGCTCAGGACCGAACAGCTTTTCATTCCGTTTAAGGTTGGAACCTGTGCTCCACACAGGGTCCAGCCCAAAGCCAGCGTTTCCAGAGAGGCCCAGACCGGAGCTGCCTGTGAGCCCAGGGAACTGAAGTAAAATGAGGGAAAGGGTAGCTGTGCGAGCACGCATGACCAGGGGGCGAGAGAGAGGCCAGGGCAAGTGTGGGTTGGGGAGCATGGGATTATTAGATTGTCACCGGATAACTTCAGATCCTCCCTCGCTAAACTGTGACCCCTTCAAGGGCAAGAACTGCAGTATCCTTTTTGTTAACACGCGCGCGCGCGCACACACACACACACACACACACACACACGTGCGGGTAGCCTGGCACATCAGGTGTCTTTTTGACCTGAAATTCTGGAGTCTCCGAGGGCCTATTATGTGCTCACCCCCATGCTGGTGCCACAGAGCTTGGGCCGTATCGAGCTAATGTGGTGTGTGTCTCCTGCTCCTCGGGGACCGTTAACCTGGTTGGCCAGGCAAGGATTATATATGAGAAGCAAGGACCAGAAACAGCCATGCCGGTCCAGACTAAAGCACCTATAAATGCTGGGTTTTGTTTGTTTGTTTGTCTTTTTCATGAGGGTGGGGATTAATATTTTTTAGAAATATTCTCATAGTTCATAGTCACTGTTATTAAGTGCTTACCACATGTTGGACACTGGACAAAGACCTTTATGTGATTCTTATTTCACCAACACCGTTGCGGATGAGGAAGCCAGCACCAGGGAAGTCACATGACGAGTTACCCAGCTCGTGAGCAGCACAGCCAGGGTTTGAACCAACCCAGCCACCTGAATCCAGAGCTGGCTCTTAAACGCCGTCCTATATGCAAGATTTTCTTGCTTAATATTTAGCCATACTGCCCAGTCCTCAAGCAGCCTGGTCTGTCACACCTGGACCGTTGTCGTAGGACCAACCACGTCTGCCGCCTTTTCTCTCCTTTTGCTTCCCTTCTCCCCATCCTGCTTGAGACAGCAGCCAGACCAAAACTTCGCTTTTATCAACTGGAAATGAGTCCAATAGCAACAAGTCGTGTCCTCTGCCTTGCTTTGGGGCTAGATTGCTTATGGCCTCGGGCCGGCCCCTCAGTTTCACCCATCCTCAGTCAACTCTTGGTGGCTCAGTCGGGGCTCTTCCTTGGAGTAAAGGACAGCCACTAGTCCTGCCTGAGCTTCCCCGGGGGCAGCCGAGCCACACACAGTGCCTGGCACAAGTGTGCTGGTTCCCCAACTCGGGCAGCTCTGGGAAGCGCCTTGGCCAGTCTGACACCCCATGTCTGCCCTAATCCTAAAGGAAAAATGTTTTCCAGAACAGCAATTATATTATTGGAGAGGATTGGATCAGACGAAGACAAAACGCAGTGGTCCGGAGCCCACTTTAGAGTGACAGATCTGAGTTCAGACCCCTGCTCTGTCGTGTTAGATGTGTAACTTTAGGCAGGTTAACTTTTCTTGACCTCGATTTCTTTTGTCTATAAAATAGAGATAATAAAAATTCTTAGGGTAATTGTGGAGGTTAAAGGTGACACATATGACTGGTATAAGTAATGTCATGTAGTAGGTGCTCAATAAAAATGATACCAGTCATGTTATCAGGGCACCCAAAGCTCTGAAGTGGTCCCTGCCCCAGTGCAGAGACCCCTCTGGGTGCTTCTAAAGCTCAGGTAAAGTGGGCTTCGGTATGAGGAAGATGAAAACGCACAAGCTGGACAGGGTCCCCAGAAGGCAGGGCCTGGTCTTAACCTCTCTATCCCCCATCTCCCTGGTGTCCGGCGCATGGCTAGTATGCAGGGAACAGCTGTCGCATGATTATGTGAGCAGCAGAACCAGGAGTCTGTGGGTGCCCAGGACCCTGCTCCTCATGCTGCTCTCTGCTGTGCCACAGAGCCACCTAGAAGAAGATCCTACAGCCCAAGGGGTATCACAAATGCCAGTGGACTTCCTGGATCTGACAGCCCCGGGGTGTGGCCATGTGGCCTCAGTGGAGTCAGTGTCTTGTCCCATCATCAGCAGAACAGGCTGTCTCGATCCGTTTGGTGCCCCGTTCCTCTCCTGAGCTGGTCTTCTGGAGCAGAGAGGCTTCCCCCGGGGAGCAGGACTCTCAGGCAGGGGGAGCATAGGAAAGAGAGGAGGTGGCACATGTTTGGCTCAAGCTGGCCGCCCTCATTTTGGTAGGGGTAGTCCCATAATGTCTCCCTCTTGAGTAGCACTCTGCTGTTTTCAGATCGCGTTCATATGTATTACTGGTCGTCACAGTAATGTGAAAGGTTAGGGTAGTATCTTCGTTGTTACCCCTTTAGAATGAAGGAATTCAGACACGGCCCCTCTGTGGAATTAGAGGTCATCAGCTAGTGCAGTCCAGCTTTCTGACGCCAGATGGAGGCTATTCCCACCTCACTGTGCTGTCCTTTGTGTCTCTACGGTCCCCACGTTTCAGAGCCCTTTGAGTCATTCACTTGCTTGACTCTGGCAGCAGTGCTCTTGAGGCTGAAAGAGCACGAATTACCATTTTGCAAATGAAGAAACAGGTTCTGAGAGGCAACGTCACTCGGTCACACAGTGAGTCAGTGGCAGAACCGCAGTCAGAGCTACTGAACCCAGCATTACGCCCACTTTGCAAGGAAAAGCACGACGTAGGCCAGGTGAGTGAGGGGACTCGAGGGTCAGCCAGTCTTCACTGCAGGGATGGCTGAGCACTGCCGAGTGTTCCCCACTGCCCTGGACCAGGCCGTGGTCAGCATCCCCAGTGCAGCCCTTGAATCCACATTCAGGTCACCTGATGAGCACTGTCCAGTAGGATTCCTTGTGATGAGGGAACTGATCTATTCTGCCCTGTCCACCAATGTGGGAGCCACTAGCCAAAAGTGGCTTTGAGCATTTGAAATATGACTGAAAATTTAAATAGTCACATTAGGCTGTCATATAGACAGGGTATCTATCATATTGGATGAGGGTCATACAGGAGGTAGCTGAGCCCAAATTCAAACCAGGTCTGTCAGCCTAGGACATTTCCACTGGTGCCAGTGTCAGGAGGGAAATGCGCTCGCTTGAGTGGTAAACATCGCTGCCAGGTTCAGAATGCTTAGTTTCATTAAGGCCGCCCCTTGCTTCACGCTCATACAGTTAGTCACCACTGCTCTGTGCTCTCCAATGTCATCCTCGTCGTTGTGAATAACATATGCTGTCCCAGGGGCTGTACCTCCATCACGACTGATCCTAACTCTACAAGGATGTCGTCATTATCCCATTTAACAGATGAGTACACCGAAGCTCAAAGGGCCTGAGAAATGGACCCAAGATCTTGACAAATTTGCCCTAGGTCACCCAGCTTTTGCTGGAGGAGTCACACTGGTGTAACTACAAAGTGCCTAATTCTTGCTCCTGCTACTCTCCAGCTCCAGACCAGAGCTAAACGAATTAGAAGGTGCCACAGAGGCATCCAGGAAGGCCTCTCCCTTCCACCATTTTTAAGAAGACACTACACCAGCTGCTGTTCACACAGAGTGGGTAGCAGGGGCCAAGAGTTCCCAGGGGACAGGTTCACCTTTGTGTGTTTGAAGCTTTCTAACAACTATCGCCGTAGAAGGTACTTGCGTCAATTAAACATGTTTTCAAAAGCATACCATAATCTTAAATGTGATGTTTATCTTGGAGCTAACAAGATTTGTGGCAGTGTGCTACAAATCTTCCATTTACAATGGAAGTCACGGTAAAACTAAATGCATGATCACTCGTGAGCTGTGTGACCTTGGACAAGTCTATTCAACTGCATCCCAGAAAGTGGATCGGATAACCTCTAAGGGCCCTTCTCCAATATTCTATGATTCCTCTAAATGCGTGGGTGGTAGAGAAATCAGGATTCCGGGCCTGTCTCGGCCACTTTCACATTGTGTGACTCATCTCTGAGCCTCGGTTTCCTCATCTGTAATGGTGTCACAACCCCCCCCCCAGTGTTGTGAGGACTGATCCCAGCACGGGGCTGCCACATGACGAGTGTGCAGTGAAGGCTCGGGCAGCCCTGATAGGCACAGTACCTCGTCACCCCCTCTCAGGAAAGAGACGTTGGAGGAACTCCCTGTCCTCAAGTAGGAGGGGAAACGTGTCCTTTTTTGGGCCAAGATGCTGGCACAGGTGCTGAGAGTGGCGCCGACGAGAGCCTTCTGTGGTCCTTTCCATCCGGTGCAGCCTGACTTCCCCTCTCACCTTAGTGGAGGTTGGGACCAGGGACACCGTGCCCGCCACTGGCATAGCTGGGAGGGGCCAGCAGGAACAGGTGACGAAAGCATCTAGACCTGAAAGAGAGCTGGTGGGGAAGGCCTACCCCAGGAGGAGAATGGGGCTTGGGGACAGTGGCTCTGCCATCCTCGTGAGCCCTGGTCTGCGGCTAACCTAGAGCCCAGAGTGGCCAAAGAGCTGAGAGGGCTATAGAGTCACACGGTCCAAAGTCAGTCTTGCTGCGGCCCAGTGCTCTGGCTCTGGGCAAACCACTCAGCCTCTCCAGGCCCTATGTTCCTTATCTACGAAATGGGGAGGATAATAGTAGTTACCTGCCTCTTAGGGTTATAAAGTAATACCCATGAAAGTCCTTATGTCGTGCCACGCAGAGAAGGGACTCACTAAGTGGTGATTTATTGTTAGCTTCCCTGGGCCGGACTCTGGAAAGGCCAGCTGTTGCAGGAGGAGACTATGCGTCGTAGTCTGGACTCTGGTGCCCACAGAGCAGTAGGCGGACATGATCCAGGTAGGAGCTCTATCCTTGGCCTTGTTTGAGGCCATGGCCTCAGCACTAATGGGGAGAGTCAAGGCCTGAGGCCTGATGCTTCCTTGCTCCCAAGCCTTTCAGGGTAGGCCTGGCTGCCTGGGCGATCAAGACCAGAACCTCAGGCTTGAGGGGTGGGGGGTTTCGTCAAACCCACCACTCAGGAGGCCTGAGGACATAGGATCCCCTGGATACCATAGGCTGCCCCCTATTTTCTGATCCGAAGCTTCAAAATACTTCCTGGGGGCTCAGACCCAAGCTTCCAGGGGGCAGGAGGAAGTGACAGCATGGTTTCCAGCATAGCGCCCTCTGTACCCCAGACAAAGCATACATACTCAGGGCCAAACTCACCTACCTCCAGGGCTTGGCCCAGGCCATCCTCCTCCCTGAGGATATAGCCTGCACCCATGCCCCTGCCAGCCTTTCCCACCCAGCTTCTCCCCGTCCTCCAAGGCCCAGCCCAAATATCTCCCACTCCAGAAAGTCTCCACGCTCTCTCACTCTTGTGGGTGCCATTTACAAGCAGAGCATGTGCTGAGGAGATGAGCTCAGGGGCAGCTGGAGGCTCTGGAGGCCCCAAGCTGAAAAGGGAAGGCCCATGGGGCTCCAGAGCTGTCTTCACAGACCTTTCAACTGTCAGAGGGATCTGCCTAGGACATGGATCCAACCACGTCGTGCCCTGGCTCCAACCCCTGACAGCGCCTGCATTGAAGTCCTGGAAGCGTAGTCGGCCTGACGGGGCCCTCCAAGATCTGACCTCTGCCAGCCTCCCCAGCCTTGTCACTCACAATCTGCTGCCTCATACTTCAGTCTCCAGGTTATCAAACTGCCTGTAGCCCACCCCCCACACACACACGCACTCTCTGCCTGCTCCTACTTCTGGGCCAGGAAGGAAGAGTGCTGCCTGCTCCCGGAGCCTCTGATTGTGCTGTCCCCTAGGCTGCCTCCTATACTTAAAGACATTTGGAACTTCACCTCAGCCGTCACCTTTTTCAGGAAGTCCTCCTTCGTGCTTCTGTTGTACCTTATCCTCTCCCCGGTACGGCGGCTGTCTGTACGTCCACCTCGCCAGCCCAGGATGGGGTTGAATTTGGGCTCAGCTACCTCCAGGGGGACAGAGGCGACATCTGTGGAGGGACTGACCGCCTTACTGGCCCTCACAGGGAGGCCAGCACAGCCTCATTATGTTATTAACCCCATTCTACAAGTGAAGAAATGGAATCTTGGAATAGTAAAGGAACTAACCGAGGTCACACAGCTGCTAGGAGGTGGAACTGGGGCTGAAGCCTAAAAGTCCCACGTCAGAGCCTCAGCCGTGCTGGAAGGGCCCTCGGTGGAGAGACGGGAAGCTGGAGCCCTGTGAGGTCAGTGGGTGGCCTTCGCAGACCTTCCCAACACCAGGATTCTCAGATTCTGCCAATATTACTAAGAGCTCAGATGTCACCTCAGAGAGCCTTCTCCGTCCACACTGCCTCGAACAGTTCCAGGTCACTCTCCATCCTTTCGCTCTCCTTAAATATTTTTAATAGCACTCGTCACGCTCTAAATAAATTACTCATCATGCTGTCTCCTCTCCTGCAGGGCGGGGACCCGGCCTGTCTGGTTCACTGTGGGATTCCCGGTGCCTAGGACAGTGTAGGTGCCGTAAATATTTACCGAACGCACAGATACTCCCTGGGTGCCTGGCAGTGGCCAAGCACTTCATATCTGTCATCCACTAATCCTCCCAACAATCTTTCAAGTAAGAGTTAGGCAGATTTTTCAGATGAAGGAGTGGGCCCCCAGAGAGGTTAAGTAACTGGCTCAGGGTCATTGATAAGTGGCAGAGCCGGTGGCCAGTTTTGTCTGATTCCAAAGCCTTCGCTCTTAGACAACTGGGCCACAAATGAGGAAGCTGGCACCCAGAGAGGCTATGGACTGGCCCGAGGTCACCCAGTCAGCTTCAGCTGAAGACGCTGGCTTTGTTCTCACAGCCCTCTGCTGGGTCCCCTGAGGGCCTTAAGTGCCGAGCGGGTCATATTTGAAGAATTCTGTTCTGCCCCTCGCTAAGCATGCGAAGACTGCAGCCTTCATTATGGTCCACAGTTCAGCTTCGCTTTTTTTTTTTCTTTTTAAATGAGCACTTTACTTCAGTGGCTGGGGTGTCATTAATTCTGTGGCCCCATTCCTGGTGAGGGCTTCGAGCCCAAGGTCAGGATCCGCCGACAGCCCTGGTAGGAGCTTTTTCAAGCGCCTAATCCACCTCACAGGTGTTAGAAGCTTGGAAATTATGCCTTCTCATTTGTACTAATGAACTCAAGGCCCAGGCGATGCCAGAGACCAGTGCGTGTCTTCCCAACTCTGCCTCTGACACCTAAGTTCCAATTTCCCAGAGACTCCTTCCTGACTATGTGACCTGGAGCAAGTCCCTTCCCTTCTGAGCCTCAGTCCCCTCACATGTACACCAGAGGTTCAGAGTCCTGGATGTCTAACGGTTCTTCCAACTCAGGTGTTCTAGGTAGTGCGGTCCAATAGAAATATAATATGAGCCACATGTATAACTCTAAATTTTCTAATAGCCACATTTAAAGAAACAAGTGAGAATAATGTAATATGTTGTATTTAATCCAAGACATCTGAATTATTTTTAACATGTAATCAATATAAAAATACTAATAAGACATTTTGTATTTTCTTATACTAAGTCATCTCAATTCAGACTATCTACATTTCAAATGCTGGGCTAGAATTCTCACCTTGTCCTGCCCAGGCCTTTTATTCTCACCCATCAAGGAGGTCTGTGGCTCCCACCCAGGGCCCCAGAGCACCTAGCTAAGTGCCAATCTGGATGGTAGTGACAGGGCCCATGACACCAAGCGTCCACTCTAAGGCAGGTAGAGTCCCACGTGGCCTTGAAGGTACACACAACCTTGTAAGGCTTTCCTCCCTGCCAGCTAGGGAGGAGGAAATGGAGGAGAGAAGGCACGGCCTTCCTCTTCTCCCAGGAAGGGTGGCATAGTGGTGGTGGTGGTGGGGACAGATCTCAGATCCAGGTCCATTTGATCGGGTGTGTGTCCTTTCAGCTCAGATTCAAGAGTGCCAGGTGCTGGGCTAAACTCTCTACATGAATCATCTCTTTTTACCTCCCAAGGGCCCTGTGAGATGTGTGAATTTCTGCCGCTAATTTTTTACGGAGGAGGAAACTGAGCTCAGAGAAATGAAGTGACTCTTTTCCCTGTTCCTAGGTCCCTCTTTCACTCTGGGTCTCTCTCTTTCCTCTCTCTTTGCCAGCCATGTGCATGCGTGTGCGTGTGTGCGTGTCCATGTGCGCGTGTGTGTGCGTGTGTTGTGGAGGGCGCAATGGGAAATGAGCCCCCATCCCACACACAGCCTGGGGGTTGAGCATTAGAGTTCCTGCTTGCGAACTGCGCCGTCATTGCTGCGGGTCGGGGCAGCGGTGGACGGGTCAGAGCAGGACTCCGGGATCAGGAGACGCAGGACTTCACCGCCTCACCTCTGAGACAGCCATACCAGCTAAGGTGGGAGGGGGCTGCGGGAGCAGCGTGGGGGCTGGAGACAGAGCTCCCTTCTCCCATCCGACCCTGTGCCCCGAGCCCAGGCCCCCTCTACACCCCCTGGAACTTGCCTGTCCTGTTCTCAGCTGGGACCCCAAGGCCCCACACCCACCAGGCCCGACACTGTGGGTCGGGTGAATGACCATCTTTCTGGGGGGCTCCTCACCCCTCCCCAATCTCTCTCGGTCTGTCTCTCTGTCCTCCCACCCCCGCCCCACCTTTTCCTGCCTCCCACCGTCTTCCTGAGTCTCTGTCTCCACCTCTGTCCTGGGCCCCTGGTGGTCCCTCCATCTGGTCTCTCTTGCTCCCTCCCTCAGTCTGATTTTTGGCCTGTCAGTCTCTGTCTCTGTCTCTTTCTGTGTTGCCTTTCGCCGTCTGAGTCTTCTTATCTTTCCCCTCCTGTCCCTGTTGTTCTCTGTGGCTCTGTCTCTCTCCCGAGGCCCC
>NW_006443568.1:11935701-11948853 GCF_000325575.1 Pteropus alecto | reverse complement strand
TTCCCTCCGTCTCTTCAGTCTCCTCCTCCTCCTCTCTCTCTGTTCTTCTGTCTCTGCTCCCGGGCCCCCTCCGTCTCCCACCCGACTCTCCCTGTCACTGGTTTATGCCTCTCCTCCCCGAGCTTCAGCGGAGCCTCGCTCAGCCTCCCGTCCTCTGGAAGGCAGGCGGCTGCGGCAGCCAGCGAGAGGCCCCACTGGATGACAGCCGAGCCCAAGCATCCCTCGGAGCTGTCACTGAGGAAATCACACACCAGCGCCTGAAATTCAAATTAGAGTTTTGCTGAAGCTGCTAAAACTCATCAAATACCGTCTTTGAAGTTCCCTAGCAAGCTGGTCATTGCTCTTAAACGAGTCCCTGTTAGAAATGAGATGGGGGGGCAGAGGGTTTGGGATAGACCACCATCCCAGAGACTGGAAGTGGGGGCTCCTCCCTCCACCCTCCCCTCCCCCTCACACGTCCAGCCGCCCGATGGTCACCAATGGCTCCATCAGAGCATGCTCACTGGGTCAGCACCAGCCTCACCAGGCTAACGTCACTGCCCCCACGGGCTCCCCACCTCTCCCAGGGGATAACTGAACCTTGGACCAGGGGGGAACCATGGACTAAGAAGCAGAGGAGGGAGCCCTGGGTGGGCAGAGAGCCTGAGGCCCTGCGGAGAGGGCTGGCTGCCTCCGGGCTGTCCACAGACTTTGCTTCGAGGTGCTGTCCCTCTGCTGCTCCCCAGCCATGGGACCAGGGGCACTGATCTTACCCCTCTAGGTCTCCTCTGTCAGCCGGCCTAAGGGTGCTGACCCACAGGGTGTGGCGAGGATTAAATGAGTCATTACGTGAGTAGCAGCGTCAGCACAGCACACTGTCGCTGCTCAATAAACAATCGCCATCATTACCACAATAACAACAGCAAAACCCGTATAGTCAGTCATCATCAGTGCAGCTGATACGCATCAGGCTTTGCTGTAAGAGCTGTATCCATCTCAATTCATTTCATCCTCAGAGCAGCCCCACGGGAAGCTGCTAGTATTATCCTTGCATCTTACAGATAAGGAATTAGGGCCAGAGAAGTGGAGTAGCTTTTGCACGATTCCTCCCCACTGACCGTCTCCCCATTCTCCTCTCCCGGCACTCCATGGTGTCCCCAAACCCAGGGTCGGGAAGTTGTCCTGAGCCTGCCTTTTGCCATCTGCTTGCACTTAAATTTCCCCTGGCAACCCTCTGCCCGCCCTCCTGTCAGTCCCTTCTGATGGAGGTGGCTTGCCAGAGGAGGGCCCGTCACCATTGCCACTGGGCCCGTCACCATGGCCACTGCCTGCCTGGAGTCACCAGCCCTCCAGCCTGGCCTGCCTGCTTTTCCACATTACCCATCCCCTCTGACCTTTTCCACTGCACATAATCCTTTGGGGTTTGGTCTCGTTGCAAGCTATCTCCAGACAAGCATAGGCAGTTTTCTGCTCAGGAACTTTAAAATAAAAGTCCTTGGCACCCTGTATCCTGTTGTCCGTGACAGAAGGCCCCTGGAAAGGGCAAAAATGACCAAGACTGAGATGGGAAGGTCAAGCTCTGAAGCCCCTGGGAATGTGAGAGACGGGCCCACTGTATTTGCAAAAGATGCCCAGGAGGGAATCGCCAGCCTTCGTGACGCTGGCCTCATGCCTGGCCCTTTAAAAGGGTGATTCCCAGCCGAGCATGCCTGTGGCACAATGGGCAGAGCCCACGTCGGGAGAGCATCTGGCCCTGGACTCTTCTAGACAGGCAGCCCAGTGGACCCAGAAATGGCCGCATGTGGCAGGGCCTCAGGCGCCTGCAGAGCAGGGTGGGTGCTAAAATCATGAGGTAGGAACCAGTGGAGGGAGCCAGAGGAACACGTACCGGACCTGCCAACACGGAGCTGCCTTGCAGCATTCGTTCATGCAGCCAGCCCATGTCGGTGCTCTCCATGTGGCGGGCTCAGCCGTGGGGAAGACACCGTGACGGCCCCTCAAGCTCCAGGGGCCTGCAGAAGAGAGACACCCAGCATGGATGTGTCACCGTGATTAAGTTTTTTGTGATGGCAGAAGTTCAGGAGGCTGAGCGGCCCGAGGACACACCCATTGACAACATGGGGAAGCAGAAAAGGCTTTTGGGAGACCTGAAGTTTGAGTAATTTGAAGTTGAACTCAGTGGGCAAAGAAATAGGGCAAGGGGAAGAGGAGTGTGCCAGCCAAGGGACTGGCAAACAGGAGCCAGAGAGGCTCAGACAACCATAATGGGATGCTCCAGTGACCAGGGCCGGACAGGGCCTTTTCAGATAAGGAAACTGACGCCAAAGCAGAGGAGTCCTTGCCCTATGGAAGGCCAAGGTCACACAGGAGTTAGTGGCAAGGCCAGGACTCAGAGCCCAGGCTCCACAGCCAGGGCTTTCAAACAAAGCAGGAGGTTCTTAGGCATTTTCCTCGATGTGAATGAGTGTACTCAGGAAACACCATCTCCCGGTGCCTGCTGTGTGCCAGGAACTGAGCTGCATATTTGAGGCTGTGTGAGGGGGCAGATAGTTAATAGAACCTGACCCATGTTGAAGCTGTTTCAGAAGGATGCAAGGGATGAGTGAGTGCTCTGCAAATATAAAGTACAATCTGAAAAATGGGGAGACCACAGAGGATACAGACCAGAAAGATGCCTGGGCCCCCACCCTGGACCCTAGTCTCCTGTCCTTAGGTCAAAGGGACTTTGAAAACGGTCCCCCACGGTCCCCATTCTACCCTTCTGCACTACTCGCTAAGCCCGGGTGTGCGTGCATGCATTTGCAGGCGTGTGCACGGCCTGCATGTGCACGTGTGATGAGCAGGAGCTGCTGACAAGCGCCCCAGGTGTATTTCGGGGGCCGTTAAAGCTCCGTGTTTAATGGCTGGAGCCGCAGTGGTCACGGCTGTCATCGGAGATTTCACGGGCTCGTTTACATCTTTAGCTTCCTTCTTCGGAGACGACTTCATCATCCCCAGCCCCCCAGCCCCTCAGTGGTGGTGGGGAGAGGAGGTGGGGCCAAAGCGCTAAGCTCCCACATTGGGGTTCAAAGCTCTGGTCGGGGGACAGGCTGACAGAAGCAGCCCAAGCCCAGATAGAGGGCTTGGGCAGAGGGCCTCGGGCGGGGTCCAGGGTCCGCAGCCACCGCATGGAGCCAGCAAGCTGGAAGCAGAGTGGGGTCAAGAGGCTAATCTGAAGTGTGGAGAAGGGGATCTGGGGACAAGCAGGAGGTGAGATCCGGAAGCTAGGAGCTCATGACTGGAGGAGGTCAGGGACTCCAGGAGTCAGCCCTGGGTCTGCAGAAACGGGGCCAGGAGAGCCAAAGGGGAGGGTGGTGAATGCACGGCCACACTCTGTGGGCAGCCCCTGCGTGCCCCGAGAGGGAAGCTGCTCGGAACTGTCAGCAGCCCAGAAGCCCAGGGCTGCTGGGAGGGCTGGCCCCAGCTGAAGTCTGAATGACCAGGGCTGACATCCATCCGGAACCTGGAACAGCCCCCAGAAGCCGAGATATCAAGGATAGAATGTGGGGTGGGACGTAGATAGTCAGGATCCTTGAATTCTTGGCTCACACCAGCCACTTACCTGCTGGTGCCTTTGAGTACATCACTCCTTTTTTACAAAGTGAAACTCTTTACAATCGTAAGGCATTCTCAGTTTGCTGGGTGAGATGGACAAACAAGTATTAACCACACTGGTCATTACCTGCATGGAATGAGGCCATGTGGGCCCAACACTCAGCACACACCCCCCACACCTTGAGAGTCTACCACACGAAGAGGATGATCAAGGGGTAAGCGCCAGGGGCACCGGGGGGCCCTCAATACAAACTGCAGGGCTGTAGTTCAGGGAAGGTCCACGCTGAGACCTGCAGGAGTAGAAGTGAGCACCCCGCCCATGGGGAAGGGGCAGGGTGAGGGGACCGTGCCAGGAGAAAGGAATGGCACACGCGAAGGCCCAGAGCAGGGAGAGAAGAGCACAAGACGTAGCCACAGAGAGGAGCAGAAACCAGACCACAAAGGGCTTTGCTTCTCAGGCCAAGGCGTTGGGGCTTCCTCCTGGGACAGTGGGTCAGTGCAGGAGATAAGCAGGGCAGCTGTCGTGCTTTAGAAAAATTACCCTGGCTGTGGGTGGCAGCAGGACTGGAAGTGGGGCATTGGAGGCAGAAAGCACCCCCCCACACACACACACACCCCACCAGGAGGCTATGGCCAGGAGAGAGGGAGGCGATGGAATTAAAGACAGGACGGGTTCAGTAAATGGTCTCGAGCTGGAACAGAGTTGGTGACTGGGCGATTCCTCAGGCTTCTCACGAGAAGGCAGCAAAGAGGCTGAGCCCCTGCCCATCGCTACCTCGGGCTGGGGCCAGCCTGTCTCCACCTCATCAGCACTCCCTCCACAGCCCTGGGCCTGTCACCAGCAGCCCCAGGAAACGTCCCCTCCAAGAGGCAGAGGCGAGGGCCTGATGGACCTGTCACCACAGTGCCATCCCGCCCCAGCCAGCCCCCTTACCGGGTAATCTGCTTTCACCGGGAACACTGTCCTTCAGCCTCCCCAGCTCCCAGCTCAGAGCAGGGAGGGCGGGGCACGCAGGGCTGAGCAGCTGCCTTTCTTCCCCGAACAAATGACCTTGGGCCAGCCTGGAACAGCTTGGCCGGAATTCAAACAGCCCAGCCCGGCAGCCCTGGGCTCTCAATCCTTCTTCCACACGAATCCCGGGGAATGAATCTACATTTGAGACAATCTGAATTAAACTGGACTCTTGGGAACTCCTTCTAGGTGACCCTGAACCACCGATGGGTCGCCAGCTTCCAAGTTACACTCTATCTCCTTTCCAAGAAACCCACCTCAGGGAGTTGTCTGACCAAGGGGGACACACTCGGTTTGAGAGTCAGAAGTCCTTGGGTTCACATCTCAGTCTGGCTCCTTCCTGGCTGGGTGACCTTGGACAGCTTGTCCCTCTGAGTCTCTTGGGAGCCTAACGTAAGTGGTACGAAACCCCTGCAGCCTTGCGGAGGGTTGCGAAGCATCCAGCCCATCGTGGGCACCTTCCAGCTGCTCATTTCTCCCTGCCCTGTGGAGGAGCAGGACACAGACCAACCCCCCATCCCCACCCCCAACCTCTCCCTGAGGATGCCATGGGAACAAACTCACAGCCTGGCCCCCTCCCCACGTGCTGGCTACTTCCTGGTGAGATGGTCTCATGTAGGCGCCACCTCACTGGATGAGGAGCCAGGAAATTGGGTTCTGGGCCCAGATTTGTTGGTGGCTGTGTGACCTTGGGAAAATCACCTGCCCTTTCTGGGCCTGGGACTGCTCCCCTCCTCCTCCCCACAGGCACACCATCACCCCCCTGCTCAGCTCTCCTTCCTTCGGGCCCTTCAGCCACGTGTGGGTGTTCCCACCGCACTGCCGTGAAACGATCAATTCTAGGTCTGTCTAGACCATCAGACTAACAGAAGGGCAGTCGATGTGTCCCCCATACCCCAAATCTAGCACAGCCTCCTGCCCCCACCTCAACACTGCTGGGCCTCAGAAAACGTGAGTGGACGGCATGGGATGGAGGTGGGGCAGGGGTTCTTCTTTGCCTATGTGACAGAGGAGCAAATGTGCCAAGCAGCCAGGGTGGGGGGTTGGGGGTCGCCCAAGTGGAGCACGGGGGTGGCAGCTTTCGATCTGCAGCAGCAGCAGCAGTGACTGAGGCCGCTCAGTGAGCAAGATGGCTTAACGTAGGGGCAGAGCTTCCTCCGTGCTGTGGTGACGGTGGTAATGGCAAGGGTGGTGGTGGCTGGGACGGTGGCAGTAGTGGTTCGGGTGGTGGTGCTGATCATGACCCTGGCTCTGGCTCCTGTAATCAGACCTTCCAGGCAGTGAAGGAGCCACTCACTGCCCCTCCCGTCACATCCTCTGCCTCCGCAGTTTTAATGAAAATCAGACACAGATCTGTAGAGCTGCTTAGCATTTCAATACATCCAATATTGAGTATTACCAAGTCACACTCCTAAAAGTATTCCCCTGCTCTGGAAAGGTGCCATCACCACCCACATACCCACCCGCACCCTCACACCCAGGCAACCCCAGCCCCCCAGCAAGTACTGTCGCCCTGACACACTCTCTCTTATACACGTGCACGTGCACACACACACACACACACAGTCTCTCTCTCTCTCTCTCTCTCTCTCTCTCTCTCTCTGTGTGTGTGTGTGTGTGTGTCTCTGTGTATCCCGCCCTCCCTCCTTCTTTCTCTGTCTGTCTGTCTCTCTCCTGCAAACACAGAGAGCTGCTCCCCATCTGTCAGAATGCTGATGTGGGCTCATCTCCTCCCGACAAGGCAGAATGACGATAAGGTTATTTTTTAATATCTGGGATATTAACGCTTCTCTTTGTGATAACGAGCCACAGCCTGATCCCTCCTGCTCCCCGAGGAAGGTTTTGGGGCTAGGCGGGGAGAGGTGGACACAGGGTTGTGACACACGAGGACCTACTATGTATTAGGCACCCTTCTAATGGTCACAATCCTAAAGAGCAAGTGGAGGTGTCTCCATTTTATAGATCAGGATCTGAGGCTCAGAGAGATAAAGTCACCTCCTAAAGTCACCCAGCACACAGGAAGGGTTAGGCCTGGGATTTGAACCAGATCTGACTCCAGAGCCTTTGCTCTTTGCTGTCTCCCCCAAAATCTAGCAACTTTTCCCCAACCGCTGGAAGTCCAGTCACCCTGACACTCCAGAGGGAGGGCCCTGCTGTAACCGGCCCCACCCCCAACTCTACCCTGGTCAAGCGGAGAGGTCAAGCCCAGCTCTGGCCCAATAATCCAGCCAGGGGCCAGGTGAGTCCCTGGAGACCCTAGACTTGGCGGAACCTCCCTGCCCCATCCCCTGTGGTTGCTCAGCTGCAGCCTCTCCTTGACCTTGAGCTCCTTCACCTCCCTGCCCCCAGAAGTCTGAGGGGCTCACGGAAGGGTCAGCTCACTCACCACTAACCCACAAATCACAACCCTCCGTGACCCCTGCTTCCTCCCTCACCGCTGACCGACCCAGACCCCCAGACCTTCCACTCATCTGAGCGCTCAGCACTCTCCCTGATCCCAGCCGCCCCGTGACCATGCCTGTGGGCTCTGGAACCACGGGTCTGAGTTTGAATCCCGTGCCAGTCACTTCAGTAGCTGTGGCATCTTGGACAAATCACGTCGCCCCACCCCCACCTGATGCTCTTCATTTACAAAGCGTGGATAATGATAGAACTCACTTCAAAGGGCTGTTATTAAGATTAATAAGAATAGTGGATATTTAGCCATATTATCCTAGATGTTGAAAGCCCTGGAGGCCTTTCCCCGCACTGAGCACACTGAGCAGTGTCTCGGAGAAGTGACGAGACTTGCCTAGAGTCGCACAGGCAGGTTGTGGCAAAGAGAATCTAGCCTTGGTTCCATCTGGGCCAGACCTCAGAGGGAGCCAGGGCCAAGGCAGAAGTGCTTATGGAGGGCCACCCACATGCCGAGGTTGAGGATTTGGTGCCCAGCAAGAGCAGACGCGGTCCCTGCTTTCATAGGAAGGTGTGATCTAGGTGTGAGTCTAGGAATCACACATGTGCAGGTGGGGTTTCCAGCTGAGCCAAGAATGCAAAATGGAGAAGGTGATGACTGGGTCCCGACCACCTGGACAGGGCCTCGTGGCATGACAAGGATTTGGATCTTTATCCAGAGAGAGCAGAAGAAGGCTCTGAATATCGGGGGAGGGAGGGCACAGGGCAGGGGCTGACCACAATCTTTTGCACTAAATGGTCTTTCTGGCTACAGTGTGGTGTGTGACGGAAGGGGACCAGAGAGTGTGCATGGAGGCCGGCGAAGTGGCCAGAGCAGTTGCCCCGGTGAGAGGTGGTGGGGACTCAGACTGGACTGGTGGCTGCGGTGAGGAGTGGATGGATTCAAGATACTTTTGGGTGGTAAAATCAAAGGACTTGGGATGTCCCAGATACACAGCTCATGGAGAAGGGGGAACAGAGACAAAGTTCAGGTTCCCGACTTAGACAGCTCAGTGGATGGTGGTGTTGAACGAGGACCAGGCGTGGGACAGAGAATCATAGAGTGGGGTCTGGGGCAGGTGGTGTTTGAGAGATGGTGGAGGTGATAATGGATGAGGAGAGGTTGAGAGAGAAAGATGGAGTCCACAAGAACAGACGATTCCTTCAAGAAGCTTGCTGGGGAGGGGAGGAGAAGGGGAGAGGGAAGTAGGCAAGGAGAGTGAGGGATGAAGAGATGGTTTGTTTGTTTTTTTCAGGACAGGAAAGACTTGAGCAAGAAGGATGAGGGGGCAGCCGGACCTCTGAGGCCCATCCCATGTAGTCATGTGCCCACTCCACTCTGCTGCTTGCCATGGTTCCGAGCTGTGGAAGTGATTGATTATATGTAAACAGGAGGAAGCAATTAGTCTGTGCATGCCCGGCCATTAATGAGCCTCTTATGTATTTTTAACAACACCTCACTTACCCTCCAACCTGAGAACAACTATCCCGAGACCTCTGAACAGCCACGATCATTGACACTAAACTCACATTCTTTACTCCCGGGGATGTCTCTCACTTAGAACCCACCGACTCTTACTTTACATACAACTCTGATAAGCATTTATTTTTTCCAGTCCGCAATAGATTAGAAGCAGCACCTTAGGAGGAAGTTGGGAATTGTCAGCGGAGGGAGCTGTGCAGTAGAGAGGAAGTAGCTGGCGGCCTGAGCACAAGGGGAGAGACAGGAATACTGTTAAGGCAGAGAAGCCCAAAGTCCTCTAGTCAACAAGGGTGAATAGGTCCACCCACTTCTACAGTCCTCAGGGCACCTCTGTCTCATACTGTCCCGCAGGCAGTGGCTGGAACTGACTCATCTCCAGGTCCTTTTCCACATCAAGATTCAATGATTCTTTTTTCCCAGCGATGACTACAAGCCACTAAGCTAAATTACATTTGGCATTTTCTGCTTCAAGAGGACTGTAAAAAAATATAGTTTAAATTGTAAATTTTATTTCAAGTTTTGGTGCTTGCAGTTTCCGAGATATTCCCTTATGTGGAAGGGGGTTCTGTCATTGCCTGTTTAATGATCCGCTTCCCCGTTAGACGAGCTCTGAGACCAGGCCGGCACCCGTGTGGCCCATCATCTCATTCCCGGCACTTGGCACCACACCACGGGCGGGCTCAATGCAGAGGTGTTGAATCAGTGAATTGATTAATAAATTAATATTACGTGCCAGGCAACAGTCGCTCAACAAATATATTACTACATTTAATTCCACTCATTTCTTTCTACTTTTTTAATGTAGCTACCAGAAAAAAATTGGATTTCGTAGGTGGCATCCACTATACTCCTATCGTGCAGGGCTGCCTTGGATACACCTGCTCTGGCTCTAGAGGTCAAGTACATGGTTTTAGCACGGTCTCCGTGATCCAAGAGAATCTCTTCTGCGTAATGTAAGCTACTTTCTTATGCATTTCGGGGGTGCTGCCTGGGAGCACTTTACGGGTAGGGTCGTATCTTACTACCTGGGAACCCCAGCACCAGCCCAGGGGAGCACCAGCACCATGCTCCCTTCCTACCCATTACAATGTGGGCAAACAGGTGGAAGAGGCCCATTACGCATGGGAAAACTGAGGCCCCAAGCGAGGAAGCCGCATAGGCCTCATGTTAGGAGACTGGCTCTTCCTAAGATCTCCAAACATCTCCGGCTGGGGTGGAGAGGTTTCTATACAAATGTGAGGCATACCCACCCCCTGCAGTCCCCTCACAGAGTGAACCAAGCGGAGGGCGAGAAGGAGCTGGGGGTGGGGGCTTCTATGCAGGAGTCTTGGCTGTGCCGAGTGGGACAGCTTAGGGCCATGAGGTGTCCAGGGCAGCTCAAGGATGAGTGGATTTCACCATTAACCACTGTCCCCACCCCGCACACTCACACATACACCCATCTCCTGCTAGAATGTCTCTTCTACCTGTGCCAGAAGTGGCGCCCTGCATAGTTCATCCTTTGCAGTGCAGAGCTGCCCAGACCCTTCCTTCAAAATACAGCAACGCCTTCCAATCTTTGATCTCGTCCCAGGTTCCCAAGCACGTTTGCACCTGTGAACTCGCGTGAGCCTCACAGT
Organism: Pteropus alecto; assembly: GCF_000325575.1. Taxonomy (NCBI): domain Eukaryota; kingdom Metazoa; phylum Chordata; class Mammalia; order Chiroptera; family Pteropodidae; genus Pteropus; species Pteropus alecto. The sequence continues at coordinate 11,938,733 of NW_006443568.1, read as the reverse complement.
AACTCTTTGAGTTGGTGGCATATCTTCCTTTTTATAGTTGGGGAAACCGAGGCTCAGCAAGGTCAAGTGAGAAGAGAGACTCCTGGGAGGGTCCACATGTAATAGGGACTCACCTGATGTTCCCTGTTATTTCCCTTCCCACTCAAGGGAGGGGCCCTGAGGTGGGGGAAGGACTGGCTCAGAGGCTGCCAGTCCAGCTCTGCCCACCCCACCCTCACCTCGCCTGTTCCATACAGCAAGGTCCCCGCGTGCCAATGTGCTGATGGGAGAAACTGAGCTCTGTTCAGTGCCTTGAAGAAGGAAGGTCAAGGCCACTTAGCAGGTCCGGCTGGCACACCTGTGTGGCAATCCAGACATGAAACCGTCCCATAACCCAGAAAGGGCCGACCAGCAATGATGGCCTCAAGCACTTGGCCAGCAGGGCATGGGCCTCTTGGATATCTGCTCAGTCATTCGTTTGCTCAGTCATTCAGCAAACATTCCCTGGGCACCTACTGGATGCCAGGAAGACCCAGCATGGCCCAGCTGGGCCCCTGCCATGGACTTTATGCTTAAGAGGCTAAGAATGCAGTTAGGGAGAGGAGAGGAGAGGAGAGGAGACAAACTAACCACAGCCATCATGGTCCCCAGTCTGCACCCCACAGAGCTTCCCATTCCATCAGTCGATCCTTACGAATCTCACTCTCTGTGTCTTTAAAATGGGGTGAAAGCCCTACACTGCAGGGATTCAGTGAGAGAAAGGCATGGAGAGTCCAGCGCTGAAGGTGAAGCTGGAGAAGCCTCACCTCTTCCCGCCAATGCCCCGCCCAGCTTCCCTGCTGCTGGACCACTCAGGAGACGAGGGGAGGCACCACCTCCCCCAAGGTCCGGGTGACTCGCCCACTGCTCCAGGAGCATCTTCCCTCCCGTTGGTGGATTGGCAAGTTGCCGCTTTGAAACACAGGACAGGCAGAAGGGCAGGAGTGGGAGGAGAGACTCCAGGGAGAGGAGACATCTGGACTGGGGCATCCTGGGAGCTTCAGAGGGCACAGGAAGCCACCCAAAAGCAAGCTGTCCTCATCCCGCGGAAAGTTTGGTGAAATGACATTCTTATTTTGCCAAAGAGGATTCAAATATGGAGCGGACCCCTGAAGAGAACCGCCCTTCAAGCTCACTAGCTTCAGTTTCCTCATCTACAAAATGGGTGAACTCCAGGTTTGGTTGGCTCTACCTCAACCTGGGGATACAGAACCCCAGCCCCACGCAGAAAGCCTCCCTCATCAACACATATTTCTGGGAGCCCTGGCTGGGACAGGGGCAGCCCATGAGTGCTCTGACTGCATCCTGTACTCTGCATTCTTTGGCCCTGACTTGCCCATGCCCGCAGCACCCCAGGAGCAAGGTGCCAGCCATGGACCCTTCCATCTGAGGAGCCCCGAAATCCTGTGGGCTGTGGCCACTCCACCCACAGGTTTGCTCACACTGTGGTGTTATTAAAATGTTTGCATTTGCTGCCAACTTTAGATGTTTAGAGCCACCACATAAAAATTCCAGATATACAGCTTCTCTTTAAAACACAGAAATTTGAGCTTTCATCCCCACGGCAATGTTGGCTGGAGCTGGGAACACTCCTCCAGTAGGTTTCATCAGGGTGCCTGCCTGTCTCCTGTGGGCATTTGCATTTGCCTCTCTGGGTCTGTTCCCCTTACCCCGCCCCCCTCCAACCCCTTCACTGCATCCTTGACCAACCTCTAGCTGGTGTCTCCTTGAATGCTTCTGGTAACAGGGGGCTTACTACGTCTTTGAGGCAGTTTACCCGAGCTGTTGGGAAAGGGCTCCTAATTTGAGCTGCCCTCCCCCGCTTCTGTAACAAAGACGCACAGGAGAGAGTGAGCTTTAGAGTCCAGCGGATCTCTGTCTGAGCATTTCTCTGCATTCAACCAGCTGTGTGATCTAAGGCAAATGATAGCCTTTCTGCGCTTTCGTTTCCTTAGCTGCACCTTCCTGCAGGGCTGTGCGATGCTTAAAGTAGAGCAAGTTTATAAAGCGCCTAAAGCAGGGTCTGGCACATGGCATGCACTCCCCCAAATAGCCTTTATCATTCTATGAACCTCCAGGCATGGATCCAACTCTTCCCTGATGAGCACAGGAGCTGGGAGTGCAGTCAGAAGGCCCTGAGCAATGGTCTGTGCCCTGCTGGAAGTCAGAGGCAGAGTCAGGACTTGTCCCCAGTGGGCGCCCACACTTGAGAGCCAACCCCCAGGAGCTGCAGACCTCTCATCTGCTTCCTTCTTATCTGCTGGCCGGGTGCTCATGGGGCCTGAATGGTAGGTAAATCCCTGAAAAGACCTCCATGTCCCTGGCCTCTCCCCCGACAGCTTTCCCAGGATGAGATCTCTACCCCTGAGAATGGAACTGGAGGTGGGGAAAGTTAAGGGAGAGAAAAGTGGGGAGCATAAATCACCATCATCCGAGAACAGCTACCGGTTACCAGCCACCTGGCTGTGTGCCTGGCAGCACGCTGGGTGCTTTACCTGGGTCCTTGAGTATAATTCTCAGAACAGCCCTGGGACATAAATACTGTTATCCCTGTTTTACGGACATGGAAGTCAAGGCTCAGAGAGGTTAAGAAACTTGTCCAAAGCCACACAGCCGAGATTTAAATGCTTATCTGTCTGGTCCCATAGCCTGTCTTCTTGACCATTGCACTGTAAGGCTTCCGGCCGGAAACTCTGGTGCCCCCTTCATGCCCAGTCATGGGGGTGGGGAAGAGGCGAGAGTTTTTACCTAAAAGTGCTTCTGAGTTTGTCTCTGAGTGGGTCTCTGAGCCTCTGTCCAGGAACTAGTGCGTGTGCATCCAAGCGTGTCACTCTGCGAGGCACTTTGGACGCGAGTCTGAGGGTCATGCGTGTAAGAGTGAGTGTGCAGGTGGATGACTCGCCCGCGTGTGTGCTCGGGGACTCCCCCGGTGGGTCTGCGTGTCACAGTGTCGCGGTGGCTCAGTCCACGTGTGGACGTGGGGCGCGGGGCGCGCGCCGCCCCCGAAGGTGCGG
>NW_006443568.1:11908011-11935283 GCF_000325575.1 Pteropus alecto | reverse complement strand
GCGGCCGAAGGGCCCGGGGCGCGGCGCGCGCTGCCCGAGGCTCAACTTCCTTCCCCTGGACCCTGAGCGCCAAAGGGTCTGGGATCCTCGGGCCTGAAGGTACAGGGATGGCACCGCGGGAGAGACCCAGGGTCAAGGATCAGAGCGATGGAGACGGAGACAGGACCGGGGCACTGGGACCCGAGGACTTGAGGATGAGGGACAGGGGCACGGGAGACTGGGGGACAGGGCTGAGGGATCTAGAGCTGGGGACAGAGAACTGAAGATCGGACATTGGGGACGAGGGGACAGGATGGGGGACAGAGAACAAGAAAAGGGGTAGAGAGGAGAGAGGAGACAGAAAGGGCAGGGGACAGGGGTGGGGACAGAGAACAGAGTGACAGAGGGACACAAGGATGCAGAATGAGATTCAAAGGGCTGAAGAAGGAGGAGGCAAGGGATGGAATTGAAAGATGGGGACCCAGAACTGCAAAACAGGGACCAAGGAGAACAGGACAGGGTTTCGGGGAGACAAGAATGAGGGGCAGGGAGTGAGAGTCTCGGAAGTGGCTAGGCAGGAGGGCTGGGAGCGAAGGAGGGACGGCGGCCAGGGAGTAATAGGCGGTGGGGCGGCAGTTGTGGTAGGCAGGAAGGGGTAGCCTCGGGAAGAAGGGACAGTGAGGAGAGGGCTGAAGGGTGGGCAAAGGAACCGAGGCAAGCAAGGCCCTGGAGAGCAGAGTCTTGTCCGGGGGTAAGGCTGGGGCAGTCCAGTCACTCACAGGGGTGGGAGGCAGGATCAGGGGTTGTAAACTGAACAGTCAGGACTAAAAGGGTCTGGCGGGGTGGGAGGGGATAAGGAAAGCTGGGAGGGAGCACCCATCAGTTTTCTCCAACTCCCAGAGCCTCACGCCTACATGTACATACATACAGGATGCTGTCCTGGGTTCAGATCCCTGCCCCAGCCTCCGCCCCGGACCTCCTTTGCTGCCCAGCAGAAGCCTGACCTGGACTGACATTCTGGGTCCAGAGCCGGTCTCACCCTGGCAGAACGTACTTCCAGATTCGAGGGAGCTCCGGAGCCAGTGTTCCTCATCCACGCTTAGTTACACTACAGATCCACGCCCACCCCCCCCCGACACACACACGAACAGCTCATGGAGATACAGCTGTACCCTCAAGCACACGTGGACACACATCGGGGTTTACACACATAGACCCAGGCCTGTAGAGACATGCATGGACAGCGGCCCCTCCGCCCACTGTCAGATGCACAGAAGTGCAGACAGTACATGTGTGCACACATATGTGCACAGATGCATGCACTTGAAAAATATATACATCTGTGGGCAGACACCACATATATCAGGAGACCCTCAAACTTGCATTCATGCCCACAGAAATGCATGTGCACAGAAACAAAGTCATAATCGTCAGTGAAACTGGGGCCACACCGGGAGCAGGGACCATATAAGGGGAGCTGAGGGGTGAGATGGCCGGCTGAGGTGGGTAATGATGAGGTGCAGGTTCCTGTACATCAGGAGAGAAGGGGGACAGGTTGAGCAGGGGAAAGGGAACAAGGGGCCTGTGGGCTCTCAGAGCTGTGACCCAAGAAGACATTTTCCCCAGGGTTGGGTAGCCTCATCACCCAGCAGGATTATGAGGGGACCCACATCAAGGCTCTGGGCATTGGGCAGTACGCCATCAATTCCTTGGTTCTACTGTCTACCCAGGGAGGAGCCAGTACCCTCCAGAATTACAGGCTGACAAACACCAGAGTCCCCTGGGGAGGGGACTTTAGGGAGGACAGACCATTGGCCTGGGAGAGAGGACGTATCAGGGGAGCGGCAACAGTTGGGGAAGAGGGAAGATCCATGAAGAAAGGCAGATGAGTCTGTGCAGGGTGGAGGGGGCGTTGTCCAAGGGCCAGTCCGTACCTATCTGATCAACGCAGCAGCATACCTACAGCAGGGCATGGGTGACGTATGCATGTGGGACAGCCATGGATAGAGACCTAAGGCATAGGTTCCACGTAGGACAGCCAGGAGTCCCTTCTGGCAGCGTCCTTGGGCTGGCCTAGAGCCAGGGAGACTATTGGAACTTGAGAAGGGGGCTCTGTTCCCAGCTAGGGTCCTGCAAAGGTGACAGTGCTCCAGGCTGGCCAAGTACCCCTACACCAGGTGCCTCTCAGGTCTAAGGGAGGGCCCTGCACCTGCAGAGATACCCCCTGGGCAGCCCCATCAGGCTCACAGCCCATCGCTCGGAGGTGATCTCGGAGGCATTCATGTCCTGGCTGACATCCCCTGGCCACCCCGAATTCTCCAGCCTCACCAGCATGCACTGTGTCCTCAGGGAATGTAAATCAATTTAAGTATTAGTCTCAGCGAAATGGAATGGGGGAAGGTGACGGCGCTGGAGAAAAAAAGAAATCGCATAATGCCTTCCACAGTCGAACAGGAAAGGCTTAGGAATTATCCGTGCTTCTCAGAGCAGGAAAGGGACCCGTCTGATCCCCAGAACAGCCAGGGCAGGTAGACCCAGGAGGGATGCCTATGGACATCTCGCAGATGAGGAAACTGAGGCACAGGGGATTTTAGTAATTTGCTCCATTGAAGGCTCTGAGAAACCATCTAATCCAACCCTGACATTTGCAAATGGGAAACGGACCCGAAGAGGGGAATTGATGTCACAGATGTCATATAGACCCAAAGTCTGGCAGTGTAAGAGGCAGGAGAGAGGCTAGCCCTGGTGACCAGAAGGGTCCGAATCTGCACGAGGACTCAGGCCCAGCCGGGTGGACCTAGTGCTGGAATTCTCTCCAGCCCTGATGAAAGCTCCTGTGGACCTGGAGCTTCCCGCGACAGACACTCTGTGTTTTCCCCACAGGAGGGAACATGAGGTAGGGTAACGGGGGACAGAGGGAGAGGAGGGGAGGGGCAGAAAAGGGCCAGGAAGGTATTGGAACAAGCAGCCCTGGAATCCTGTAGCTCTTCTTGAATCCGATAGAATCGATTTTTGACTTATCTTTGGATTACCTGAGCCCCCTGGCTGGCTGATCAAGAATCCACTGCAAATGTGGTGGGGCTTCCCAGGGGAGGGAAGGGCCTGGAAAGTGAGATCTGCAGTGTGATCCAGGGGGAGGAGCCCGAGCAGGGGACATTCATTCAGATGCCCCCTATGTAGAGGCAGGTCTGAGCTGCATGGAAAAGGGACCCTCCAGCTCTGAGCCCAGTTCAGGTTGTGGGTCAGGGTCTGGGAGCCCATAGGGGTCCCCTTCTCCACCCTATCCCCAAACTAGGCCCTGCTGGTCTGGGGGAAACTGCAGTGCGGCCCCCTCCCCCTCCCACCAGGCAGCAGGAGAGAGCTGCCTGACCCAGTTTTCTCTCCATTGCCTGAGAGGGAGGGAGGGAGGTGGGAAGGCTTCTCTGCCTGAGCCCCTGGTGTGGGGCCAGCTTGGGGAGGGGAGATCCTCTGTGGACATTGGCTCCATCCCCTGATCCTACCTGGCCGCGGGGGACTCAGGGCAGAGCACAGAGGCCCCTCCCTGGTTCTGCAAACCCTTTCTCCAGCCAGCCTCCTCCACGCCCCTCCGACAATAGGGTGGGGAGGATGAGAGGAGGAAGAAGATCAGCAAATAAGAGCGTCCTCACTCCAACATTTCCTGAAGACACTTGTCTCCATCTTTGAGGGGCAGGCACAGAGCTATGCAAATCTCAGGCAGAAGGACACCCAGCCTTCCTGCAGAAAGTTCCAGGAGAGCTCTGGCTTTAACCCTCTGTAACCTCCCCAAGCCTGCTTGTTGGGTTAGTTGGAAGCCCAAGATTGCTGGCTGGAAGAGGGGGTACATGGAAGAGAGAGTGAAATGGAAAGCTAAGGGACTGTGGAGCCAAAAGCCCTCTCACACAAATATCACTAGATAGAGCAAAGGAAGTAGGGGCCCAGAGAGGTAAAGGGACTTGCCCAAGGACACACAGCAGTTAGAGACAGAGCAGGGACTCAAGCCCTGATTTCTTAACAGTTTAATGCATCTTTATCATTGTAAAGCGAGTAGGTGGATCTGAGGTACAAGGAGAGAGGCAGGAGGGACAGGACTTAAGGAAAAGGAACTAGCTTTTGTGCCTTGACTCCAGCCAGGCTTTACAGTTTACCTGTAGAGATTATAATCCCCATTTTATAGATGAGGAAATTGAGGCTCAGAGAAGGGACAGTCACCTGCTACTAAGTAGCTGTATTGAGATACGAGTCCAAAGGTGTCTGGGTCCAATAGCAGGCTCTTTTTTCTACTGTGAGAGTCTGGCTTATACTAGACTTGCTTTCTGGCCAGTGCTCCTGGCATTAGTGGTGTTGTCTGTTGTTGCCGCAGCAGGTGCTCTGAATCCCAGCCCTGCCAGCTACACCTGGGGGATTCTAGGCACGTTCCCAAACTTCCCTGGGGCTCAGTTTTTTCATCCTTAAAATGGAGATGAGACTGACCATCTCTTGGGGTTGTTGTGCGGGTCACAGAAGAGGCATCTCCAGCTTCCCAGCGCAAGAGGCAGCTCTTACTCTTCTAAATCCCTCCACGTTGAATGTGCACAGAGGACCTACTAGGTGCCAAGCACCTCCTGGGGGATACTGATGATTGTAAAGCTGGGGCCAGTCCTCTGGGGGAGGCATGACCTCACAGAGGGAACGTTAGTAGGGCTTTTGAATACCATCATGTCCCATGAGTGGGGCAAGGGTCAGGTCATCCTCACAAACCCTGTGGGACAGGAACTACTGTCACTTCCATTTTACAGAGGAGGAAAGTGAGGTCAGGAAGAGACACACAGCTCCTAAGTGATCCAGACCTCCTGAATTCTGAGCCCATCTCAGGTATCCCACTGAACCACCAACTGAAGCAGCCTGGCACTCGGAGCACCTTGCGTTCTGGGAGTTTAGAAGATCATGTTTTGGCCGAGGTGGTAGAGGAAGGCTTCAGGGAAGAGAGAGAACTTGAACTGAGCCTTGATGGACAGAGGAAGTGAGAAAGGGCACAAAGATATGGAGCAGACCTATTGGGGGCTGAGAGCTGACCAGTGTGGCTGGGTCAGGCTACTCTTGGTCCCAGGGGTCTGATGTACTCTTGTCTCCTGTTTTGTAGTGAACTTGCTGGACACGTCAACCATCCACGGGGACTGGGGCTGGCTCACATATCCAGCTCACGGGGTAAGTGATGGGCAGTGGGGCCAGAGTCATCCCTCTGTGAATAGAGAAAGGCTACAACTCACAGAGGAAGCAGAGGCCCAGAGAGGTGAAGAGACTTTCCCAAGGACACACAGCAGTTAGAGACACAGCTGTTGATTTTTTAACCGTTTAGTGCACACAGAGCCTTGGGGTTACAGAACCAGCCCTAGTGCTGGGCTCCCAATTCTTCACATCTGAGGCTCTAGATATGGGATCCTCATATGTATGTCCTGGGCCTACAGATTCATAATGTGCCACGGCCGGGATCAGGGTAGCGTAAGATGCATCAATAACAAGGAACAAGACCAGGAAGGGCCGTATCAAGTCTTTCGCTGCTCATAGATAGGTCCCCTCCCTCACAGCTACGCTGCCCTCGCCTGGAGCCCATGAGCCTGGTGGGCTCCTGGCTCTGCCATTGACAAGCTGAGTGGCCCTAGGTCGCCACCTCACCTCTCTGAGTCTCAGTTTCCCTGTCTGTAGAAAGCAACGAGCATGTGATGACCTTGTGGGGTTTGCTGCAAAGTTGAGGGGAGATGACACATGATATTGGCACTGTGCCTGGCACGTAGTGAGCCCTCACTAAATGGATTATTGTCGTGATCGTTGTTATTAGTGTGTGTTATGGTTATATCTCATATAAATTTCCTGCCACCACTGTGCTCAGAAACACACATACGCATCCCACTTATAGACATGAGCACATCATGCACACACGGCTTCTTTCATGAATGCTTTGGAGACAAAAGGATAATAATGTTAGTAATAACAACGATAAAAATGCCATGAGTTACTATTTATGAAGGGAGTCTTTGCTGGGGAGTGGGGTTTTCATCCAGGCTGTCTGTGGCCTCTGGCCTGTGGCTAAGATCAGGATGGAGCCCTGGTCCTTTCTCTCTGGAAGTCTCATCCCCAGGTAGCAGTAAGCTGAGTTCGCTGTCATCAGTCCCCACTCACCAGGCTTCAGGGAGCTGGAGAGATAAGCCCTGGGGCCCGAGAACCAGAAGGGAACCCCTTCTCTGCCTGAGCAGGTCAGTTCTGCCTAAGGACAGAGTCTGGGTCCTCGAGGTGTCCCTTTACCTCCCTGGGCCTCAGTGTCTCCCTGTGAAGCACTCCACTGTGTGTGCCCCAGATGGCTGTCTCTCAGGGGGTACGCATGGGTAAGAAAGGGCTTTGGCAAAGTGAGCCAGTTTGCCAGTGGTAGGGGGCCGACCCATGAGGAGATGACTGGCTGGCTTTTTATTGACTGGGTTAGCATGTCCCCTGAGACCCAGTAGCTAGGATGGAGTGGGCATGGTCCCAGCTTGGTTCTGGTTGTCTTTGTCCCTCTGTCCCACTCAGATCTTAGGACTTGGTTTTTAGAGTAACAAGGAGTGGTAAGGGTTTTAAGCAGACGAGGAACGTGACCGGACTCGTGTTTTGGATGATGACACTGGTAATCTAAGGTTCTTTGTTTGCAGGGCACTGTGAAGTATGGCTCAGAGTTATCTCATTTCATTTGGGAGTTAGAACAAATAATAGCTTATATTCACACAGCTCTTAACAATTCACAGATGTTATCTCATTTAATCCCTGCTAACAATCCCGCAATTAGGGATAGCCACCCCCTTTCACAGATGAGGAAGCTGAGGCTCAGAGCAGTGGGAGACAACTTGCCTACCATCAGACAGGTTCCAAGGGATGGCCTGGAACTCATATCTCTCTGACCACGGAGCACACACTGAGTCCGTTCCACCCTCTTTGGTCTCTGTCTTCATTGTGAAGAGGTGGGAGGCAACCCTGCATTGTCCGCTGAGCCAAGGACCACCTTCCATCTCTATGGGGCCTGGAGACTGAGCTTACTCAGGGAGGGAAGAAGGCTGGATGAGACGCCTCATTCCCAGACTCTAGACCTTGAACCTGTGCCAGGCTAGCAGGTAGAACATGCAGATGCTCACATCTGAGGGTCTGGGAAGGGACCTGGGGAATCTTTGGTTTAATAAGCTTTCCAGGTGATTCTCCTCCCCAGCTGGGTGGGGGCCCTTTGGAGACGGTCCTTGAGGTTCCAGCCATCCCACTGGTTCTGGAGTCTGTTAAACACTCTGGGTACAAGGGTCATCCTAGGCTGTCTCCACCATCAGCAAAGTTATAAGATTGTCAGGCAGGCCACACATGCCTAAAGGCCAAGGTGCTGGGATGTGCTGATGCTCCACCTCCCCTAATCAGTGTGACTCAGGCAAGTCCCTTACCTTGCCCAGCTCCTCAATTATAACACGGGGACGATTACAACCTGCTTCATGCAGTTGTCACCTATGAGATGGTGCATGAAAAGGACAGTTTACTAATAAGAAACCAGAAGCTCTGAGAGGTTAAGCATCTCTGCTAAGGTCGGGGGAAGTCTGGCCCCAGAACCCATGCTTTTAACCAGGCTGTGCCCCTCCCTTTGCATCCCTCCCTCCACCCACTGGTATATGCTCCACCTCTGGTGACCTAACAGCTGCCTTAGATGAGAGGACACATTCCTTCCCATTGTCTCACTTGATCCTCACCACCCCTGGAGTAGATGGAAGGGCCAGGCGTTAGCTACCCCATTTCACACGTGAGAAGCCCAAGACTCAGAAAGGAGATGTGATATACCCAGGGCTGCACAGCTGGTTTACTGCATTCTGTTCAGGGAAGAGGACAGAGTTCCAGAGCAATGGTGGGGGTTGCGGGAGGAATATGCCAGGGGCTAGAAAGGCAGCTTGGGCGGGAGTGGCACTCAGCATAGGGTGAGGGCACCAAGGTAGAGAACAAGGCAGATTCTACCTTCGCACCAGCCTCCAGGAATTTGTGCCATTCTGGCGTCCGCAGCAGCCCTAGGGTTGGCAGGGCCAGGTCAGGCCATTGGCACTGGTGGGGCAGCTGGAGCGGGCTCAGATAGAGCTGATTAATTTATCCCTGTCCCTGGCAGGAAACAGACAGGGAGCAGCTGGTTGGCTCTTTGGTGCTCCATTAATTGTGGCAATGACTTTAACCCCAGATGTGACACAGCACTGCCCAGAGACCCCAGTTGCAGAGTGGGGGTGCAGGGCAGGGCTTCTCTTGGGGTGGGGGGTACAGGAGGCATGATCTCTTTCAGGTGAGGCTGGCATGCCCTGGATCTTTTCCCCAGTGGTCCCCAGAGGCAGACACAGGAGAGCCGGGAAGATGCCGCCAGTTCAGCATCATGTCAGTCCCGCTCCTCAGGGTGCCTTCCTGTGCCAGGCCCAAGCTAAGCACTTTGCAGGCTTGTTCTCCCTTCAACCTCTGATGCCTTGCTGAAGTGGGCCTGTCTGAGCCCCATTTTACAGATGTGGTTGCTGAGGGTCTAGACCAAAGAGCTGGCCAAGATGAGGTGAGAAAGAGGGGCTTTTGGCATTCAGGAAAGACTTGAGATGCCCGTGGTCCCTTCTCTGGCACTTGTGGAACAGCTTAGAATCCCACAGATCCTCAGGGCACCACAAGGAATGGTCTTTATCTTTCCTCAGCCCCTGCTTATGTAATAGGATCTCTAGTTCAAGGACAATTTCACATAGAGGCCCAAGAGAAAAGATCTCTGCTGGAGCTGGACAGGGACCCCGGAGCCTGTCCCCTCCATCTGGCCTTAGTCCCAAGCCCCTCCTCAGGCCCCTCACAAATCCACTAAACTCAGCCCAACAAGGACTGCTCCTGCCAATGAGCATTCTGCAGCTGAAGAAGCTGGGGCCCAGAGAGGAGCAGCGATTTGCCCAAGGTCACACAGCAGTTTAGAGACTGGAGCCAGTTTATTTCCTCTAGCTCATTTCTCAACACTGCATCTTCAACATGATTCTTCTGTGTCTAAACTGGGCTGTTTGGTGCTCGCTGTCTCGGGGCTCTTCCCTCCCATCCCTGCACGAGGTTCCTGCTCGAGCCCCAGAAGAAGTTTTGCTTGCCCCGTGTGCCCATTCCCTTTGGCATGTCACCGTCCCCCACCTTGTCTGTGAGGCACTCGAGGGCAGGGAGTAATTCTGGTATATTTCTGTCTGTTTTTTTAAGTTGCAGTAAAAAACAGGTAACATAAAATTTACCGTCTTAACTCTGTTTAAGTGTACAGGTCAGCGGCATTAAGTACATTCACATTGTTGTGTGACCATCACTGTCATCCAGCTCCAGAACTTTTTTCATCTCACAGACTGAAACTTTTGTACCCATAAACTATGACTCCTTCCCCCTCCACCACCCCTTTTCCTCCGTCCCTGGCAGCCACCATTCTACTTTCTGTCTCTATGAATCCGACCACTCGTATAAGTGGAGTTGCGCAATATTTGCCTTTTTGTGTCTGGTTTCTTTCACTTTGTGTAATGTCCTCAAGGTTCACCTATGTTGCAGCATGTGTCAGAATTTCATTCCTTTTTAAGGCTGAATATGATCCCATTGTATGGCTAGGCCACATTCTGTTTATCCATTCATCCATCCATGCACACTTATGCTTCCATCTTTTGTACGCTATGAACATGGGTGTGCAAATATCTGTTCGAGTTCCTGCCTTCATTAATTTTGAGTGTACACCCAGAAGTGGGATTACTGAACCATATGGTAATTCTGTGTTTAACATTTTGGGGAATCGCCATACTGTTTTCCACAGAGGCTGGACCATTTTACATTCACACCAGCCGTGCATGAGGGTTCCAATTTCCCCACATCCTCTCCAACATTTTTTTTCCTGTTATTTTGATAATAACCATTCTGTTGTTTTGATAATAGCTAATGGGTGTAAAGCGGTATCTCATTGTACTTTCGATATGAATTTCCCTAATGATTAGTGATGTTGAGCATCTTTTCATGTGCTATCTAGCCATCTGTATATCTTCTTTGGAGAAGAAATGTCTATTCCATCCCTTTCTCCATTTTTAAATAGGGTTGTTTGTATTTTTGTTGTTGAGTTGCGGAAGTTCTTTATATATTCTGGATATTAATCTCTTATCAGATATATGATTTGCAGACATTTTCTTTCATTCCATGTGTCGCCGTTTCCTCTGCAGATAGCATCTGGTTTATTTGTGAATCAGTGATGCCTGACAAGCACCTGACACAGAAACAATCACACTCAACTTCCCCATATCCTGGTACTCTCTTGAGTGAGACCCAGGCCAGCCTCTGAGCTCCCAGCTTCAAGTGAGGGGCAGAGGGACCATGACACACAGCAGGGTAGAGAGTTCACCCATCAGTCACTGAACTAGCGCCAATTCAGGAGGCACTATGGAAGGACTTGAGGCTGGGGTGTGACATGGTCGGGTTTGTGCATTAGAAAGATTCCTCTGGCAGCTGATATGGAAGTGATAGGAGTAGCCACATACAAACAAGGTCAGAGTTTTGTAGCTTTGGTATCATTTCCAGCCCTGGCTACCTCGTTCACTAGTTACGTGACCTCGGGCACGTGGCTCGTATATCTGAGCCTCTATTTGCTCATCTGTAAACAGGCAACAAATAATCCTTCCCTAGAAGGACATGACACTCTGTGAGATCACATCTGTAGGGTGCCTGGCGTCTGGCAGCTGTGACAATCCACTAGAAGGTCAGCTTCTCCAAGCTGGAGACTGTTTCATCTTCTTCCCCAGGATGCCTCCAGCTCAGTGCATGTGGCATGTGGCATATGCCAGTCAGCAAAGAGGGTGAGGTGCTGACTCTCATTTCAGCCGGCTGTGCTCTCTCTGCCCACAGTGGGACTCCATCAACGAGGTGGATGAGTCCTTCCAGCCCATCCACACATACCAGGTGTGCAACGTCATGAGTCCCAACCAGAACAACTGGCTGCGCACCAGCTGGGTGCCCCGTGACGGCGCCCGGCGCGTCTACGCTGAGATCAAGTTTACCCTGCGTGACTGCAACAGTATGCCCGGCGTGCTGGGCACCTGCAAGGAGACCTTCAACCTCTATTACCTGGAGTCAGACCGCGACCTGGGCGCCAGCACCCAGGAAAGCCAGTTCCTCAAAATCGACACCATTGCGGCCGACGAGAGCTTCACAGGCGCGGACCTGGGTGTGCGACGCCTCAAGCTGAACACGGAGGTGCGCGGGGTGGGCCCCCTCAGCAAGCGAGGCTTCTATCTGGCCTTCCAGGACATCGGGGCCTGCCTCGCCATCCTTTCCCTCCGCATCTACTACAAGAAGTGCCCCACCATGGTGCGCAACCTGGCTGCCTTCTCAGAGGCAGTGACGGGAGCCGATTCTTCCTCGCTGGTGGAGGTGCGGGGACAGTGCGTGCGTCACTCAGAGGAGCGGGACACGCCCAAGATGTACTGCAGCGCCGAGGGCGAGTGGTTGGTGCCCATTGGCAAGTGCGTGTGCAGCGCCGGCTACGAGGAGCGGCGGGATGCCTGTGTGGGTGAGCGCGCCACGCGTGGGCGTGGGCGGGCTGGCGGATGCGCTGGGTCTAGGCAGAGCTTCCGGGGGATGGGGGGGATGTACGGAGGGGCGGGGCGTGCCGTAGCCAGCAGGCGTCTGGGTGGTACACACAACACCTGGGAAGGTGGGTGAACCTCCACTGTCTCTGTGTCAGCAAATACACCAAGCCACCTGTATGTGTGTTGGGGTGTGGGGAAGAAACACGCTACGGGCCTGTGGTACCCTCCGGGGGCATTATGGGGAGGTACATCGACAGGCACCTGTGTGATTGGGTGTACTACTGGCTACATACCTGTGTTAGGGAACGATGCTGTGAGCTAACTTAGATCGGCATTGTTCTAAGCACTTTGCACATATTAACTCATTTAATCCCCACAACTACTCTATGAAATAGAAACTACTGTTATCCTGGTTTTATAGATGAGGAGGCTGAGGCACAGAGAGGCAAAGCAACTTCCTAAGGTCACATGGCTAGGAAGTGGCAGAGCTATGCTTTGAACCCAGAAGTCTGGCTCCAGAGTCCGTTCTCAAAACCACTAAGCCTCTAACCTACGCGTGGAGGGAAGTGGCACCAGGCCCTGGGCAGTGAGTGTAGTACAGGGCCATTTTGAAGGTATGCGGGCAGGGCACCTGAGGCAGCCTGCCTGTGTTCAGGCGGATCTTATCTAAGGACCTGTGGGAGAAGACAGCCGAGGTCCTTGTGAAGGAGGACAACTGAGGGCACCCGGGTCACAAAATAGAGTGGCACGTGCTAGGGTTCCCATGTTAGAGATCAAGAGCCAGGCCCAGACCTCAGGTTACGTGCCCTAGGCCCTTCCTTGGCCTCTGGGGGCTGGGCACATGGCACATCAGCCACTCAGAGCACAGGAAAGCCTGCTGTTAGGCTCATTGGTTCTCCTGGGGGAAGAGGATGCGTTTATGCAGGGATCAGAGAGACTGGGGCCAGTCCCCAGACAGCCTCAGTGAAAACGGGAACGGAGCCCTGTCAGCCACCAGGAATGTCCTCACTGCTACCACACAGGCCCCAAGGCCACAGTTAGTGGGGACTTCAAGTCCCCTCAGCACCACCGCTCTGCCCCTAGCAGGCAGGAAAGGCCCCTCGGTGCTCACAGGACTGATCAGGGCACAAGCTGACAATTTCAGGGGATGCACAAGGTCATTCTCTGGGCCAGGATCTTTCATCCAGCCACTAGGCCCTTTCTGGCCCCTCTCTGGAGCTGATTTCCTTAAGGAACCTTTCTTCACACTCCCAACTTCTATGAGTCTTTCCCTCTCCTAGACCCTAAACTCCAAAGCACCTTCTGTGACATTTGCCTGTTTCTGGATTTGTTCCACCCTCTGTGGCCTGGTGTGCCAGGTTCCCCAGGCTTCCAGCCTCTCCTGGTTCCTATCATAGACATCCCTGTACTTCTCAACTCCCGACTGGGCAATAATAATAACAGACAGCACTACTGCCTTTACGCCTTGCAAGGGGATTCCTCACACAACAATTCATTGGTTCATCATAGCAAAGCAGGTATTATAATTCCATTTTACAGATGGGGAAACTGAGGCCTAGGAGGTGGCACCACCTGCTGAGATCTCATAGCCAGTGAGAGGTGGAACTGGGTGTCCGGTCAGGTTTGTCTTGTTCTAAGCCAGGCATAGGCTTTATACCCACCCCTGGCCCACCTCGACTACTTGCCCCGCCAGAGCCAGCTCCCAACACCCTCTCATTCTGATGGGGATAATAGCAACAATTTTCCAAGTGTTTGCCGTGTCCTAGGCACTTTAATAAGCACCTCTTACACATCGTGTCAGTTACTTGTTCTGTTGAGCATCTACTGTGTCCCAGGGACTAAGGATATAGGCACAAGGATGTCCCTGCCTTCAGGGAGCTCACGTAATTTCTCATCCTTACATTAGTCCTCTAAAGTAGGTATCATATCCCCATCACACTCATGTGGGAAGACGAGCCCCCTCAACCGAAGTCACAGAGTAGGGATCTGATCTCAGGTCGTCTTACTCCAGAGCCCGGAGCTGCTTCCTCTGTCTACAAAGCCCTCTTCCCTCCTCCCTGAGTGACATTCAGACAGTAACTGGTACACCGGCTGGTGGATATTTGCCCAAGGTCAGCAGCTGCCCCCAACTCTGCATTCAGCCAGCGAGCACAGCAAGTCACTTGTTTGTCCAGAGTGTACTGAGACACTTGTCCGTAGGTGGGAGACTGGTCCTCCTGACTTTAGGGTTGGGGCTTGGCTCAGAGGTCTTGGGAATGTTCCAGCTCCATGTCTGACAGAGGCAGGAAGCGAAGCCCAGAGAGGGAATGCATCTTGCCCAAAGTTTCACAGCATGTCAAGGGCAAGGGTCTTGGTAGAATCCTCAAGGCCTGAGCAGTGGAATCTCCTGGGGTTGGGAGAGGCCAAGGCCACTCCCATTTCCTGACACTGCTGGCACGTTAATAAAAAATAATAAAAAGAAAAATGCCAAAGCATTAGGGAATTGCAGCATATTTTGAATTTTACATTTAAATCACAATACAGCACAATTATGCCAGTTGCAAGATAATTACAGGTTTAATAAAAAATATAAATTCATAGTGCCCTGCAGGAAATGAAGTTTAAGGGCAGAATGCCAGTTTTCAGTGACATGGAGAGAGACTTTTCTCAGCCCTGTGGTGGGCTTCCGTGATTGCGTAACCTTTGAGGAAGCAGCACCGATCCAGCACTGAGGTCCACAGATGGGAGCCCCGAGCCAATGTCCCCCATCCCCACCCTCTCCTTGGGTAGCCTGAGAGTGGGGAGGATGGGGGCCAACCAGAAGCTGGGACCTCTGGGGGTGCCTTTTCTGGGCTACTTGAAGGGGGTCCTCTCAGAGCTGCAGCCCACCCCCTCGCCCAACCTGAATGGGGCCCCTGGCCTTTTCCATCAGACTGTTCTCTGAACACACAGTTGAGAGAAAAGGCTGAGACAGAGGTTCTGACTTGCTCAGCCCTGAGCACCACCCACCTCTCCTTCTAGTGATGGAAAGGATCCAGCGCTCAGCCCTGCAGCAGAGCCAGGCTCACAGTGACAGCCGCCCCCCGGCCTCCGGTTCCCATCTCGCTGGTTTCGCCCTCATGGGGCCCCTCAGAGGTAGCTGTCAGCACTCGATTTTACAGAATTGATTAGAAAGCCCAGGAGTGGGGAACTACCCGGTCACAGGGCTCTTTAGAAGCCTTACTACAGGCTTCAGGGACCCACAGAAGAATACCAGAGCCATGCAGAGCTAGTTCAGTGTACCACTGGGGAAATGAAGGCCCAGAGAGCTGAAGCTACTGGTCCAAGGGCACACAGGTAGGAGTGGATGATCGAATCCCAAATCTCCTAACTCTGCGACCAGAAAGCTCTCCAAGCCTCACAGTTCCTGCCCCAGGGACCTCTCCCCATACCTGGCTGCACTCCCCACCCCCTCACTTCAGAGAGGAGAAGGACCTCTCAGAACATCACCCAGTGGAGCAGCAGCCTAGTGTCTGAAGTCCCAGTCGCTGTCCTTCCTGTCACCTGGACACTGAATATAAATCACCCTCCGAGGCCCTAATCATCTTTCTATAAATATCGGAGTCTCATTTTGAAGGAGGAGCATGAACAGCGAGCTCTTTTGCCTCATGACTGTGTTTAAAATCTGAGTTAGAATTAATTTCCTTTGGTCGTACACTGGCAGACACCTTATTTGTCAAATCTCAAGCTCTTCATGGGGGAGCGGAGAGAGGTGGCCAGGGCCTCTGGCAGCTGCCGGCCTGACAGGCGGCCTGGGCAAGGGCAGGAGCCCCTCCTGGCCCACCGCCCAACACGGTGCACACAGACTCCGGAAGCGCCTGGGGTGCCGGGCAGGGCCAGGCCTCAGCCCAGAGCTGCTCCATCTGTCTCAGCCATTAATTTCCAGCTCTGCCTCCAGGTCGTGGGGCTCCCCGAGGCCTGGTGATTAGTATTCTTATTAAAGATTATTTTATTTCATTGTGCGGATTAATCTGGCCTTGACACGTTAGAGCCATATGGGTATTAGTGGTGCTTGTGACAACCACCCGCCGGTAAGCGGCGGCGTGCGGGGAAGCCATTGCGACACCCTGGACGGGCGTTGAGAGGCTGGTGAGGGAAAGACCCTGGCTCCAGAAGCTTCCCCCTCTGAGTTTGCATTCTGGCTTGAGGGGACCCCAGGGCATGGCACTCAAGTTCTCCAAGCTTCTGTTTTCTCTCTGCCAAACAGATGTATTAATTCTGACTATAGAATTGTAATAAGAGCCAGTCACTGTCCTGGCATGAATTCATGTATATTCACTCATGTCATCCTTACAGCAGCCCTAGGAGCCCCCATTTTACAGATGAGGAAACTGAGGCCCAGCAACTTGCCCAGCGTCACTCAGCCAAGGGTTAAGGGTGAGATAGAAAAAGGAACCTGGCAGCCTGCTCCCATGGCTCTGCTCTAAACTGACAAGGACTAGGTGAACTCTGGACAGTCAGGGCTGGGGGAATGAGGGCTGTCGTGTGCTGCTTCATGCTGCACATCACACCAAGATGTCACCACATGTGTGCTTGTCTGATCCTCACTGCTCTGAAAGCTCCTTGAGAGCAGGACCAGCTCCTATTTAGCTCGGGTCTATAGAAGCTCAATAAATTTGGATGAAGGAATAAATAAGAGACGAAACAAGCAAACAGTCCCTGAGACACTAATCGACATGGGTCCGATTATTATGGTGAGGGTGACTGTCATTCAGTTCAACAATGGATTCAACAACTATTTGCTGACCAAGTGCAGAACCTGCATCCTGGGCTCAGAAGGAAGCTCTTAGGCTGTGCTCCAGACTGGACCTCCTGGGGGGCTTCTAGGAAGAGGAGGCAAGATCACAGTGTGTCCGTTAAAGGCCCCCACAACTCCCATCTCCCAGCCCCAGTCAGAACTGAGCCCTCTTGGGACCACCTGGGGAAAGGGGGAGAGGGAAGATATCTCAAAACCCAGGCCCATTTTCCTCGACTCCTCAACCTAGAAGCCCCTTTCGGCTCCACAGACTCTGAGTCTCTGAAGCAATTTAAAGACATTCTCGTTTCACCCGATTTCAGGTTTTCTCTCAAGTTAGCAGAATTTTACAAATTAACCTGATTTGAGCTATTATAATAAAGAATGTAATTTTTTAAAAATATGACATGATATCTTTTCAAATGAAGCTTCTCTCAAGCATTGAGTTTTTCAGAATAGGGCTTAATGGAGAAAGACTCCAGGGAGCTTCCTGGTGGTCCCTATTACACAGAAGTTCAGTCCCATGGGTGGAGCTGGGAGCTGGGAGCTGGCTGGCATTTGGTCCTCTTGAACCCCCGGGGTCTCTCTCTCTACCCAGAGCAGATAATGGTGGGGTTAGCCCACTTCGAAAACTCCCACCGGCACTGGAAACTTCGGAGCCAGACACTAGGAACTTTGAGATGAATGCAACAGACCCGGGGCCTTATTCACAAGGACCTGTACACAGGGGCCTTCTGGTCTAGGCGGAGAGTCAGATACACAGACAAACACAGCCATAGTGTTGCAGGTGATGAGACTGAGCAAGGACTGCAGAAGTAGAGAGGGGAGTTGTCATCTCTGTGTGTGTGTGTGTGTGTGTGTGCACATGCGTGTGTGTGCATGCCGAGAGGTCTAGAACGGCTTCCTCATAAGGATCATTAAAATGAATCTCAAAAGAGTTCTACAGGTCGACAAAGAAGAAAAGACATCCCAGGAAGAAAGCTCACACACACACATACACACACACACACAGAGCACGTGCAAAGGCCCCGAGGGAGGACACAACCTGCTCGTTGTAGGGAATGACCAGTCCTTTAGCTCAGGATGGGGAGCGAGAGGTGGCGCTGATGGCGACTGCAGGGAGGGCTTTGAATGCCAGGCTTTATTGCTCAGGCCGTGGGGAGCCCATGGGGTTTGAACTGGCAGTGACAGAGGTGTCATTTTAGAGAGTCCCTCAACCTACTCCCTACATGGCTGACTCATTCTTGCCCTTTAGGCCACAGTTCAAGTATTGTCTCCTCAGGAAAGTGGGAGGGGGAGGTAGCTCCCTTTGCCAAATTTACCCTTCGCCAAATCATCCTCTCTATTTCCTTCCTGGAAATGATCACGGCCTTTGGATTGCATATTCCCCCCTCTAAAATGCCACTCCTGAGGGCAGAGACTGTGGATTTTGTTCGTGGCTATGTCTCCAGCCCCCAGATCAGTGCCTGGCACAGAGCAGGTGCTCACGGACGCAGGCAGAATGAATAGTGAACACGCCAACCTCTGGGATTGGGGAGGCAGGGCTGAAGGCTGGGTGTGGAGGCTGCTGCAGTCATACAGGTGAGACGTGAGGCAGAGGCAGGAGAAAGGTCCAAATATGAGTCAAGTCGGTCCCAGCCACGGTGACAGTGACATTGGATCTGGGAGGGGTAGGGGGCCTGCAATTTCTGAATGGTTAGCATTGCATAGGAAGCTTATAAAACAGACTCCCACCCCACTCCCCAGCCCCGACCCCCACTCTTATCACATGTGTCTCTTTTCCGGGCACATTTCCACCACCCCCATTCTCTGTCCAGCTTTCACGTCTCACCCAAATGACATCCCTGGGGTTTTGTCTCCCTTTTGATTCTTAGCCTCTTGGCCCCTACCCCGGAGGCTGGTGTCTCTCTCAAGGCCAGTGTCCTGTGAAGAACAGAATCAGGCAGGAGATGGGGTCTTGGCAAGAGGGGCTGTTGTAGGAGAGGCTCTTCCTTGTGCTAACTTTGGGGCTTGGACTCAGGTGTCAGAGTTACAGCCTCAGCTGTGCTCTCAACTTGCTATACAACCCTGAGTAAGTCACAGGTCCTCTCTGCTTTAGTCTCTCTCTGTGCAAATGAGAAGAGGACTGGGTGATTCTGAAGGTCTGCACCTCTGTCCCTCAGGGGACTCCCCCCAGGAAGCCCTGGGTCAAAGTAAGAGCTGTCCTCGAGACCCCCACAGTGGCCCAGCCGGCTTACCTACAGCCACCTTCTCTTCCACAGCCTGTGAGCTAGGCTTCTACAAATCGGCCCCTGGGGACCAGCTCTGTGCGCGCTGCCCTTCCCACAGTCACTCTGCAGCCCCTGCCGCCCAGACCTGCCGCTGTGACCTCAGCTACTACCGCGCAGCCCTGGACCCACCATCTGCAGCCTGCACACGTGAGTACCAGCCCTGGACCCCAGAGCCCTCGAGGCTAAGACTGGGCCAGGACCTTGTGCTCAGTCCCACAAGCTGTAGGGAGCCAGTACTCTGCAGACAAGGCAGGGCAAGGTGGCTCTCCTGGGTCAGGGGCAGTCTCGTGTGGGACTTTGACCCACTAACCCCTTAGTGGTAGCCTTGGCCTCCCAGTTTCTTGTCATAGGTCACCTGCCATCTTTCCCTCCTTTGGTCTCCCCTCTCTGCTTCAGAGGGCAGGTGAGAGCTGACTCCTGTCCTTCTCAGCACTGGGTGGCTCTGGTCATCTTAAGCTGGGGGTTTGCCCATGAGGCAAGAGGGGTGTCAGAGGAGCCCTCCAGCACCATCATCCTTGATGAATTGGTTGGAGCTGCTGTGTGTGTGCATGAGTATTTATATGGAGTGTGTATGGCTGCCTGCTTGGATGACGACATGCATGTCTGATTCCGTGTGTGCCCTGGACGCTTACAGTGATTGTGCGTTTGTGTCAGCAGCTGCTCCTACAGAAGATGCCTGCATAGTATCTGTATGCCTGAGTGTGAGTGTGCAAGTATTTGTGCACACATATGTAAAGGATTCTTAAGAAGGCATTTACACACATGTGTGTGCACATCTACTACCTGTAGGGGACTCCTAAGTCCCCATAGAGCTTGATGAACATGCCTTGTGAGCTCAGCATGTGCACGCCTGGCCCTGCAAGGGAGGTGTGTGCCTGGAGCAGGTGTGGTTGCATGCGTGCATGCTCTGGGTACCTGAGGGGACTCCGAGGATGTCTGACGCTGAGCCTGCAGGTCTGTGTGACTGTTTGGGCTTTCTGCTGCAACAGTTTCTGCATTGCCTCCTGTCCCCTGGCGTGAAAGGGCCTCACCCTCCCATCCTAACTGGGGAGGGGCTGCAGTCAGCTCAGCTCACCCCATTTGCCAGCTCTGGGCTCTTGTGGTAGAGTGAGGGGTACTGCACACAGTTCTGACTGATTTTGCCTCAGAATTTACCCCAACTTGATCCTCATCTTTCCATCTACCCCACCACCTCCATCACGACGCAGCCCCAGGCTCTCTGCACATGCACGTAGCAAGTGAGGGCCCATGTATATTCACACCACACACACACACACACACACACACACACACACACACACACACACTCCTTCCCTCCCTCCATACATTTCCCCATGTGTGAACTGCCAGGGCACAAAGGATGGCTGAGCGATATGGTAACAACTATGGACTCCTTGACCAGGCGAGCCTGGTGCTAGGTCCTGAACATTCGCACGCAGCTGGCCGGACTCTAGTTTCTCTCCAAATTCACAATTCAGGTTCTAAAAATCTTAAGACTGTAAAAGGCTGGGCTTTTAGTATTCCATACCCTTCAGCTTTTAAAACTCTCTATGATTCTGAGATTCTACAGTTCTGTTTTCTTAAGATGTAAGATCGCCTCCCTGGAATTCTGAGAGTTGGAATTCTGAGGCCCAGGGGTCTCCATAGGCCCCAGGCACTCCTGGCTCAAATCTCCACCCTCATGGGACTACCTCAGCCCCACCCCTCTCTCTAAACTCCTTGTGCTGCCTAGAGGGGTGGGGGCGGGGTTGGGGTCACCTGCTGGGCTTTGGGTGGGGGGCGGGGCTCGAGCACAGGGAGTTAAGGAGCAAAGATGGGACACAAATGACTGAGGCATTTCACACCCTGGTGGCTGCTATGGGCACTCCCCAGGGCTGTGCATCTCTCTCTGGCTCTGGATGAAAACTTTGGGAAGCACAAACCCCAGGATCTCTGTGGTCCTGTGCGGGGGAGGGGGTGTAGATTTCTGTGCCCAGACTCTGACACTGTGGTCCTAGTGTAAGGGCAGAGACACTGCCTCCACCCTTGAGGAGCTTCCAGAGGATGGAGTAGGTGTGACTTTATCCTTAGGGAACCCCAAACATCACGGAGGTGCCAGAACCATTCCCTGGTCTGGCGGGGGGAGACTGGACCAGCCCAAATAAATACCCTCCACCCCACCTGTTATTCCTTGCTCCCCAGGGCCACCCTCAGCACCAGTAAACCTGATCTCCAGTGTGAATGGGACATCTGTGACCCTGGAGTGGGCCCCTCCCCTGGACCCCGGGGGCCGCAGCGACATCACCTACAACGCCGTGTGCCGCCGCTGCCCCTGGACGTTGGGCCACTGCGAGACATGCGGGAGTGGCACCCGCTTCGTGCCCCAGCAGACGAGCCTGGTGCAGGCCAGCCTGCTGGTGGCCAACCTGCTGGCCCACATGAACTACTCCTTCTGGATTGAGGCCGTCAACGGTGTGTCCGACCTGAGCCCCGAGCCCCGCCGGGCTGCAGTCGTCAACATCACCACGAACCAGGCAGGTAGGCGGAGACGCTCTGTCCCCCCAACTTCCCTGGCCCCTCGCCCTCCCAAGTGTCAGAACACTGTCGCGGGCTTGCTGTGGCCTTTCGGGCTAGTGCCTGCCTCTTCTGGCCCTGCCCTCCTCACTAGGACCTGGAGCTACAGGCTCCCTTAGGAAAATAGAACATGTCCTATGATCCAGAAAGTACAGAGGCAGGCGATTGTGGCCACTGCAGGCCTGGATCCCTCTCTGCCTGTTTCCTCCCCGGTGTGCTGGAATTAATAGTAGCTGCCTCAGGTACTGTTACGAGGCTTAAGGGAAGGAAATGAAAATGCTTAGCCCAGCACCTGGCCCATGGTACATGCTCAATAAATGTCATTAAAAAAATGAAATCACTCTGATTATCATTTTCCAGAACAGCTGCCACTACTGCCCAGGATGGATTTGGTCTCACTGGTTTGGACAACAGCCAGCCATTTTTCTGTTTCTAGCCAGTTGTTGGGCTAAATTTAGCCCGTGGAACCTCTTTCTTTCCAAATTTTGGTGGGTCCTGCCTGACAGGTGAAAGCCTGACCTAAGAGCCCACCAAGGCAGCTCCCTGTGAACAGCCATCCTGGTACTCGCCCTGGACCCCTACAGCTCCTCACCCTGTCTCCTCCCCACACCACACGGGCCCAGCAGACACCATTCCCATCACGGCACAGATAAGGAAACCGAGGCGCAGAGTGCCACCCAGTGTCTCTGTATAGGAAGGGACAGAGTTAATTCGAACCCAGGTCTCTCTCACTCCCAAGTGAAACAGGCCTCCCTTCTCTGAGCCTAGGGCACCCCACTCTGATGCCAGAACTTCCTCCATTCAAGAGACTCTCATTCAACCAGCATTTATGGAAAGCCCACTAAAAACAAAGCTCTGTACTCAGTGTTGGTGACATAATGAGGAGCAGACTTCTGTGCCCGGTGCTCAGGGCCCTGACTTAACCCCTGTGGCTGAGGTGACTGACACGGGTGTTTGGCTGGTCAGCGGTGGAGGGCGAAGCAGAGAAGCCAGTGGCATTCAGACACCATTCAATACGCTCCATAATTTAAAAGAAAAACCCTCCCCTGACCCCACGCTCCCTTCCAGCCCCGGGCCATCTCTCTTCACATGAAAACTTCCTGAAAGGGCTTCTGAGCAGCTGCATCTGCATCCTCAGCTCACCGGGCCTCCATCAGCGACTCCAGTTAGGCGCCCTTCCCCACCTGTCTATAGAAACTCAGCAGCCCCAGGTGGCGTGGACACTTCTCTCCCTGTTCTTCTTTCCCCCTTCTTGGAAGGGACACTTTTATCTTGCCTTCTGTGTGCTGGGCCCCCCACCCCCCCCACCTCGCCCCCCATTTTCTGTCTCCATCTCTGCCGGCCCCTTGTCTCTAAACAACCTCCGAAGGCTGAAAGACCCGGGCTCTTCCTAGACCCTCCTCTCTTTCCTGTTTACCCAGGTCTATCTTTTCTAAGTGGTCTTATCAAGGCTCACAGCTTTGATTCTCCTTTGATGCTGACATCCCCAAATTTATGCCACCGGAGCAGACCTCCCCACTGAGGTCCAGCTGTCCACTCCCATGGATGTGTGCTAAATGAACAGCACCTCTCAAACCTGCGCTTCCTACAGGCCGCCCACATTAGGACATGGTACCATGGTTCATGGGGTTGCTTAAGCCCCAAACCCAAGTTGTCATCCTCGACTCTCTCTCGCTCATGCCACAGTCATCCGCCAGCCAGTCTTACTGGGTTTCCCGTCAACATGACCATCTCTACACTCAGTCTCCCCACCAAAACTCCATCTGACTTCGTGTGCTCAGGCTGCAGAACAAAATACCATCAACTGGTGGCTTAAACCACAGAAATTTATTGCTGGAAGTCCAAGATCAAGGCGCTGGTTGATTCGTTCCTGGTGAGAACCCTCTTCTTGGCTTATAGATAGCTGCCTTCTTGATGTGTCCTCATATGGCAGAGAGAGAGAGAGAGAGAAAGGAGAGAAGAGAGAGAATTCTCTGGTGTCTTTTTTTTTATAAAGGCAGAAATCCCACCATGAGGGGCCCACCCTCCCAACCTCATCTAAACCTAATTATCTCCCTGAGGTCCCAGCTCCAATTATTATCATGCTGGGGGTTAGGGCTTCAGTATATGAATTTGGTGGGGTGGGTGTGAGAAGACACAGTTATATCCATAGCACCATCCATGTTCCTATCATGTGTTGCCTAGGCAACTACAGGAGCCCCCTCCCACCTTGCCCTGTAATTGGTTCTCACACCACATCCTGAGTAAGCTTTAAAAACGTGAGGATTCCCTTTTCTCCATGTCCTCTCCAATACTTGTTATTTCTTGTTTTATTATTAATAGCCATATAAACAAGTATCCCATTGTGGTTTTAATTTACATTTCCCTTGTAATTAGTGATGCCGAATATCTTTTTATATATCTGTTGGCCATCTCTCTGTATGTCCTCCTTGGACAATTATCTATTCAGGTCCTCTGCCCATTTTAAATCAGATTGTTTGTTTTTTTGTTGTTGTTGTTGAGTTGTAGGAGTTTTTTATATATTTTGGGTATTAGCCCCTATTGGAGGTATCGTTTGCAAATATCTTTTTCCATTCAGTTGGTTGCCTAAATTCATATAATGTTATTAACCAATGTTACCCAGTGAATTTAATTTAAAAAGGAATGTGCGATCAGGTCATACATAAGCCCTTTAACAATTTCAGCCTGAGCTCACATACAATTCAGACTCTCCCGGGCCCACTGGGACCCATGTGGCCCAATCCTGCCCGCCTCTCCAGCCTTTCCCTGTCCACTCTCACCTGGCTCCCTCCCTTCCAGCCACACTGGCCTCTGGTCCTCATCCTGAACACGCCAAGCCCTGCCTCTCCCTGGGCCTTGGCCGTGCTTCTCCATTGCAATGACATGCTCCTCCCTGTGGCATTCCCATGGCTGGCTCCTTCAGTCCTGAGCTCAGCTGGCCTCCTCACCCCAGGCGAAATGGCCCAGTTCCCTCCAGACCCCTGTGGAAGGTCCTCTCCATCACGACGCCTTCTTCATGTCTTTCACGGCATTTCACCAACCTGCAATCACGCATTGATTTTTCTTAGTTACTTAGCTCTGGGCTGGGGGTTTGGGGCAGACAACAGCCCTGAGCAAACGGTTGAGGTTTGTCCTCAGAGACTGCTTGGTCCACCCTGACCTCTCCCCTCTTCTCCACAAGCCCCTCTTTCCCCGGAGCCCCCTCTGGTGTCCATGCCCATTTCTCTCCCGCCTCTGATCCCTGGTCTCCCTCTGTGTCTGCCCCACTCACACCTCTTGCCTTGGAAATTTCTTCATTTTTAAGAGGCTTTAGTGTTCCTGGCTCCCTCTGTGTCCCTTGCATACAATGGTCTCTTCTGATCCTCACCTCTTCCTGGCAGAGGGCATCCACAAGCTTAGCTGCCCTCTGGATGGAGAAGCTGCAGCCATGAGACAGTGATGGTCCCAGACAGCAAGAAAGGAGTTGGGTTATGACCTAAGTCCCAGTCTGTGGGACCTCTCCTGTACCACACTCTCCAACTTAACTCTGGAGTTGCTTAATTTTTCATGTCAAAGTCATCCACAGCATTTATTGGGCACCTACTATGTGTGGTCCCTGCCTTCAAGGGATTCCCAGGCAAGCTGGGGTGACAGGATGCCTAGATATGAGGCAAGAGCTGGCCACTGGGGCAGGTAGGGAACATGGGAGGTGCAGGGAGCGGGGTGAGCACAGCGGGAAGAGGAGGCCTGCAGGATAGAGGAGCAGGGAAAAGGGAGTTCCACTGGGGCAGGTAGGGAACATGGGAGGTGCAGGGTGAGCAGAGCGGGAAGAGGACACCTGCAGGCTAGAGGAGCAGGGAAAAAGGGGTCGCCGCAGGGCGGGCACTTCCTGTTAGGCTGCGACCGGGTCTCTGTCTGACACTTTGCAGCAGACTGGCCTTATGGGTAATCTGTGACCTGCAGGACACAGGGAGGGAAAGGATGAATGAGAGAATGGGTGCATCTGTCAATGAGTGAGAGGCAAATAGGTGGCCTCGTGTGACTTCGAGAACACCTGAGCCGAATGGTCCAGGCTCTGCTCATGTCCCTTCCCTACATTTCCAGAGCTGCCCCACTCGTCCCTCCAAACCCAGCAGTGAGAGTATGGGTTCCTTCGATTCATCCCCTCCCTTCCTCCTTCCTCAAGCATTCCCGAAAGCTGCTCCATGGTGGGCTGGGGGTGGGAGACATGGAGATAGAGACATCAGATGATGAGACCCCAGGGTGGACAAGAGAGTCTGCTCGCTGGGGCTGGCGAGGGGCTGCCCTTCCAGTGGAGAGACCCGGCCAGAGAGGAGAAGAAGGAAGCAGCGAGAGCTGGGGCCGTTAGGCCTTGTCTGAGTCAGGCCAGCCCAGCATCCCGGGCCAGGGGCAGGCTGTGTGGACTCCAGATGACTGACGAGGGCAGCAGCCTGTGATTTTCCAGGAGGACCAGCGGGGCAGAGGCAGGATAGTTAGCAAGCAGGGCCTGAGAAGGAGGAGGACAGAGGCCAGCCCCGATTCTCACTCATTCGCTCATCTGACTGCAGCCGGCCTCCCTCCCCTAGCCCCATCCCAGGTGGTGGTGATCCGCCAGGAGCGGGCAGGGCAGACCAGCGTCTCTCTGCTGTGGCAGGAGCCTGAACAGCCCAATGGCATCATCCTGGAGTATGAGATCAAGTACTATGAGAAGGTACCACCCCTCAGGGAGGGAGGAAGCAGGAGGGGAACCAGGCAGGGGTCCCCTCAGCTGACTGCCCCTTCTGTGGACAGGACAAGGAGATGCAGAGCTACTCCACCCTCAAGGCCGTCACCACCAGGGCCACCGTCTCAGGCCTCAAGCCGGGCACCCGCTATGTGTTCCAGGTCCGAGCCCGCACCTCGGCAGGCTGCGGCCGTTTCAGCCAGGCCATGGAGGTGGAGACCGGGAAACCCCGTGAGTGCAGGGAGCGGGGAGGGCAAGGGAGCTGGGCCAGGCCAGGTGCCAGGCCTGTGTGCTCAGAGGAAGGGAACTAGCACGTGCTGGGCTGGTGCCTGTGCTGGATCAGCATTTTTACAGCTGAACAAAACCGAGGCTCAGAGAAGGAAAGTGACTTGCCCAAGGCAACTGAGCTTATAACATAAAAGCCCATAAAAGCCCATAAAAGCTGGCTTTTACTGAATATCAGTGAGACGTGGGGCGTCATGATGCCCTTTGCTAGCAGGAAAGCCTTATCCTCATCCCAGAGACCCCACAAGTGAGTCAGCATTATCCACATCCCTATTTTACAGACAAGGAAAATGAAGGTCGGAGCAGTAAAGTGAATTGCCTGAGGTGACCCAGCAAAGCAGCAGTAATTCTGTGCCCCTCCCCCCGAGGGTCCTGCCCTCGGCCTCAGTGTAGTCCAGGACCGGCAGCATCAGCAGCACCAGGGACCTGTCAGAAATGCTGATTCTCAGGCCCCACCCCAGACCTTCTGAATCAGAAACCTTGTGGGTGGGGCCCAGCTATTTAGGTTTTATCAAGCCCTCAGGGTGATTCTGAGGCACATTCAAGCTTAGGCACCCCCTACTCCCATCTCCATCCAACTCAGGTCTTTTCCTATATTCAGCACCCTCTAGGGGGTGGTACCAGGATAGAGGGTTCAAGGCTGAGTTAAAGACCCTGCTCACCTGCACTCCCTCAATGCTTGTGTGTCTTGAGTGCTCCTAGGTCCCATACCACATTGAGACTGCCCAGCGGGGTAAGAATGCTGCCTGGGTCCATCCCATGTACTGTGTGGCCTTGAGTCAGAGCCTCTGTTTTCTTATCTGAAAATGGAAGCTAATACTGGGCTAACCCCTGGAAGGGATGTGGGAAGGTTAATTGAGACTGAAATATGCAATTCTTGGCAAATTCAGCTACATTCCTGTTTGACTAATATTACATGTGAGAAAATAGAGGCTCAGAGAAGTCCAGCACCTCTCCCCAGGTCACACAGCCCCAGGAAGTGGTGGCACCATGTTGGGACACCAGCAAGGTCTTGAAGGGGAAGCTTAGTAGAGGGCAGGTGGGGTCAGAGGAAGTGGTGGCCTGTGCCTTTACTCTGGGCTGGCTCATGGCTGAGGAGGCTGCCCGCCAGGCCTCGGAGGGCCACCGGAGCCATGGGCCTGAGGCCAGGGCTGAGGGCTGCATCC